>NW_027467782.1:66124726-66191009 GCF_004210375.1 Tachypleus tridentatus | reverse complement strand
ACCTAGGAAGGTAGAAACATTGTTCTCTCCATATCGGTAAAGGCGTTAATACCCATACCAGCCATTCTGAGATACATTTTTTATTTCAAGTGGGTTTTCATCATCAAGAATGACCTGAAGATTATTCAACTTCAAGTTTGGAGCACTAAAATCTGCAATACTTTAAATGTACATTGAGACATGGCTAATGTAGATTTATATGTGTATGTGTTTTTATATATATTGTATTCATATTAAATTATATCTAAATGAAGTTAAATGAATAAACAAAATCATGAGGAAGGATTGTATTAAAACAGAAAATCCCAACCTCTGATTAATTATATTGTAACTATAAAATTTTTCCACAAACCAAAACATTTTAAATTTTTTTATATTTTTTCAAAACAGATTCTAGGGTACAAGCTACAATGAGGGATTATAAAATGTATCCCAGGTTTTGGAGGTGACTGTGGAAGTAGGACTCACATTGCAGTGGGGATACACTGTCTCTCAGTCTTAACCTCCAATTTACTAGTGTCGCATAAGAAAGAGAAATTAGGAGAGCAAGATGGGGTGCTCAAGCCCTTAATGTCCCACATCTATATCACCCTTCACTGCAGACAGTTGTGGTAAGTGACTGCTCTTCCAAGTTAGAATAAGAAAAGATAAATTTAAAAGATGAAAAATGATAATAAATAAATTAATAAAAAAATGAAAGTAGGTACTACTACCATTTGGGGTAAAAAAGTTGCCTCTTGAAGTTAGCATTCCTGTCCCAAATATGGTAGAGGCACTAATTAACATGATATTAGCAAAGTGATAGTTTACTGTAACTGTCATGCTTTTATATGCAGCTTAAGGTGTACATTCACATAAAGTAGTGCCAAGTTCTTAGATTACCTTATTTTTAATAAACAATTTTTAGTAATTTTTAATAGAATTTCACTGATTTTACTTTCTTTTATTTATTACAGAATAATATAATAATTTTATCTAAAATTTCTTTATTAAATCCATTAACTATTAATTTTCTTCTCAGTGTATCAACATTATTAATGAAATATTGTAATTTATTACAAACTTTACAATATCTGAATAACTACAAAGTTATAATATTTTTTTAATAGGGTGGGTATGGCACATTACTATATAAGGAGGGTAAATCATAAATTGGAAAATCAAAATATTTTCTTTTATCAAAAATATTTATATTGATATCCTTTTATAATTTACTTCTAAATGTTCATTTGTATGGGCTGGGTGGAAATGATTTTAATTTAAGAAAACATGTTGTTCACTATATGTCTTATTTTCAGAACTGTGAATTGAGGAGAGTGATTGGCATTATTTATAAGTGATTTTACCTTGTCATGACTGTGATATCCTGGTTGTAAAATAACTTATCTTTACTTTGTATCTCTTATTTTGTAATCAGTCATGGTGTAAGAATAAAATAAAAGAAAACATTTATAAAAATTAATTTATGAATAAAGAATAATAACTGAATATTTTACATTTAGAAATCAACATATGCTTGTCCATGGCATCAGGAAGAAGATAATTTGTGATTTTAAAGGTTGTGAAAAAACCTGTTTCACTGAAAGTTCTTTGAAGAGACACAAAGAGAATCATCATCATTACACAGATAACACAGTTGTTGTGAAACATAAAAACAGAACTGGGAAAAGAACAAATTACCCTTCATACCATCTTGTACTAAACTCAGTCATTAGTTCAAAATCATTAAAAGTGGTTTGTTATGGTAATAAGGAGGAAAATATTAATAATAGTGGAGAGCAAATAGATTCTAGATTATTTCATATTTCAGTTATGGCTGTGTCTTCATGTCAGAATGCTAGATGTCCAAGTCTTAAACTAAAAAAAGCCTGAAAGAATTTTATTTCTAGATCTTGGCAGAATGGCTGTGACATTGTGTTCTATAAATGATAAAGAAAATGGTATGTTGCAGGAAGAGAGTATAATGTTCCAGTCACAACTTCATTAACTAGTTGTGATGTCCTTGTTCCTCAGCTATAAGTCCCAGATTTTACTTCTAATGCTGCTTTCAGTTTAATACCTGGTAAGATGAATTGTGAAACACTGAAAACAAATAAAATTGCATCTATCACCTCAGACCTCTGGATATAATGTTAGCTCTTCAAATTGTGATAACAGTGAAGATGGAGTTGGTGATTCTGGAGATTCATTTAGTAAGTACATTATTTCAAATTTAGATACATGTTTAAAGTAATTTTGTTTTAAGCCCTAAATTTGCATATCATAAATATTAAAGGGAGATGCACAATTTTGTGACACGTTCATTTGAGAATAGTCTAGAGGTCTTAATTTTGCAATACGTGTTGACAAAACAAGTTTATATTTCATGCTGTATTGATTTTGTTAATTATATTTTAATTTCTTGGACAAACATCATTGTGATCATAATTATCTTTCAGGAAGTTTCAACCAACCAGCATATTCTAACATAATTAAACTGAAACTGAAATCTTGTTCATCTCTAAATCGTCTTCATAAAAAAACCATATATAGTTTATAAGAAAGGGTCTGCCAAATCCAGTGCACTCACCAAGTACAGGCCTGTTCCTGTTGATGAAAGAAAGTTTGTCTGTCCAGTGTGCCATAGGGCTTTCATACAACATAACTATTTGTGAGTATGAATAGAAATTATCAAAAGGTTTAACCTTGTCCATTTTCATCAGAATGAGGCCATCTTTAAATCATACTCTCTATCTGTAATTGATTCAGTAAAAATGATGTGTTAGAGTGTGTTTTCATTTAAGTGCTTCTTCATTCTAATTTTGTGTAATATTATCTCCTCTAGATGTTACATGTTTGTAATTAGGTTGACAGTCACCATATAAACTCTTAATATTAATTACATTTAGCTAATCTTCTTTATTACATTTGACTACTTTTGCACAAAAGGGAAAAATTAATGTTAAAACTGTGTAATAATTTCTTTTAATCTGTTACAAGTTTATAACCAAAACTGTGTAATAAAATGTAAAGAATATGACCAGAAAATGATAACCATTAAGTATCTTAAAATTAATAAATAAATTAATATTTAGAGGTTTTATTGATATTTGTTTTAAGTTGTGAAATTTCTAAGATAATAGGGTAACTTCTTTAAAATGTTCAGATACATTATATTGACACACTTTTGTGTGGTTAATTTTATTGTAATGCCAAAAAAAATCAAAAACATGATTAATGAAAGGTTATCTTAGAACATTAAAAGTTGCTTCCTTGCATGTAAGTATAAAATATGCCCATAAAAACTGCAAAATATAAAATGTGAAATCATAAACTTGCATGTATCTCCACATAGACCCAATGAACCTGCATACCAGATTTGATGAAGATCCATTTACAAGGTAAAGTAATGGTAAAAAAATGCAAATTATATACTGGAAAACTGAAAATTTATCTCTATCAACCCAATAAATCACTATCAAATATGGTGAAATTCCATCCACAAGGGATGAGGTAGTAGTTAAACGTATAAAAACTGCACTTGGAAAATTGAAAATTTGTATTCATTCCCACTTGGACCTAATGAACTTCCAGATCAGTTTTGAAGATCCTTTCACATTCTGTGAAGTAGTTATACAACAGACAGTACTGTTATATATTATTACTCTATTTTTCAAAATTTATATAGTGAATGATTCTGTAAACATCTTTGTGGATGTGTATAACATACAATTTTTTAGAAATTCATATTTATTTCCAGAAATTTAAGAATACAATATATGGTATTTTGCAAAACACATTTGTAGGTTTTTTTAGACAAAAAAACTTAACGGCAGTTTCATTTAAACTTATTAAAGTTTTATATCAATGTTTTTTAAAATTACAAATACAGATTATAAAATAATGTTGAAAAATAACGTTTGAAATTTTTTTTATTAGGATCAGGCACATGTTTAGTCATCAGAACAAGAAACCATTTCTTGTGATGCAAAAGGTTGTGAAAAACAACACAAATTTTGCATTTTTAAAGCATCACAAAGAGTGTTACCATAATATTACAAGTGTTATCCAAGATTCTGATGCTGTTTCACCTCATCCTGATGATATTTCTACCACTTCAATTGTGATTTCAGAGACAGTGGTTTAGAACAACTGTCTTCAGAATCACAACTGCAATTGAACACATTCAATCAGAACCAGTACACTTCTAAACAAATTGAAGTCCTATTAGATACTGGGAACAAATATGATAACAGACAAAGTCAGGAACAATACAACTCTCAAACCATAAACACTGCTGTTTCTCTTGTAGCACAAGATTATGGACAGAATACTCTTTGCTCACAGGACATAAATTCAAAGCGCATGTTGGAGAAAAGAGAGATTGTAGAAAATTATTGGATGTGAAAGAAACGCATCAAACAGCTTCTTTAAAGCTTCCAGATTATCAGAATCAAAGCAAAGAGAATAACTTTTCTAATTTTTCTCAACAGCAACAACCAGGAATAGTAAATAGCCAGGAAGCTCAGCAACTTTCTCTTGTTGTATCCAAGTTTCAGACTTCTCTTAGAAATGCATCTCCTACAGTTTTAACCAGCTACTTAGTCAACACTGATGTTGATACAACACCCATCACTTCAGGAGGAAGTTTATTTCAATTCTTCAAAAACAGACTGTTTTCTCTTCAGCAATTTCCAATTTACTATCTAATAGTGGCACCAACGTTTTCAAAACACACCAACTGCACTTCAAACTTCACATAGAAAAACATGCTATCCTCTAGTAAAACAGATGTTATATTCCTCCCAGACTCTTAATTTGAACTACACTAATTGGATGAAAAAATTGAACATTACGAATCATTCCATCCTCAATTTGGTCATCATCCATCTGATCAACTGACATACTTATTTACTCAGGTAAACTTACATTATTTGTGCAGTACTTTTTTTTGTTCCTTACATGTTGGTTTCTACTCTAATCTAACGTACTATTAAATTGCATTAAGTGTATACTGATATACAAATAGATTTAAAGATTTGTACTTTCTCAACTTGAATCTTACAAACAGCCATTGGCACTTTTTTTATTTTAGTCTTTATTTTCTTGTTTGTTTACTTGTTTTGTATGAATGTTTGTAGCATTATTGAAGATCTGTTTTTTCTACTTAAAATTATAATTAAAATTAATACAGTGATATATTAAACTTTTCATTCACCATCTAGATAGCAGCTATTGACATTTTAATTATATTTTTGAATTACATTGAGAAGTCTTAAATTTAATATTCACATGGTGTCAGAATTTTGTATATGTAGCTGGGATTCTTTTACAGTAGGTTTTCATGATTTGTTGGAGATAGATTCAAACAGAAAATGGACAGTACACAATCAACTTGTTTAAAGTAATCTATTCAAAACAAGACAAAAATAGGTTTCCTATTGTGTAAAGAATTATGTACATAAGTTGCATCTATAACTAAATTATTTTATAATTACTTTATAATCCAACTGACAAGATGATTTTTTTCTCTAACTCTTATCACAATAGTATCAGTGAATAGTTCACTTTTGCTACCCTCTCAGTGTGGATTCCTGTACATTGTGAGGGGACCTCCCAGGAAGGTTCTGTTCTTTCCAGTTTACCTCCTCTGGGATCTAAACATCCACCCACGTGTTTGCCATACGTGGTGACCCATAAAGGGGAGGAGAGGATCCTGGTGGTTGAGGGGTCCAATCCTAACATACCACTTTGGCCTTGAATTCCTGTAGATGGGCAACCTTGGGGTATGGCCTCCCTAGTGTCAATCGGCTGGTCCACTTGGGCTAGTTCAACTAAGTACCTGTGTTGGATGTTTTATTAGGTGTTGTAGACATTATATCTGATGCTGGTGTTTGGGTAATGTGCTCACAAAATCCTGGCATTGCTGCAGTGTCCTTATTTGACATTGCAGTAGTCTCCTCATAGGTCTCCATGATAGGTGGAATCAGTGGGTATAGACAAATTTTTTTATTATGGATCCTCCAAATAAAATCTTAAATAAAATAATGAAAAAACAGTTCATAGGTAAACGACCACGTCTTGAAGATTCTGAGCGGCAATCTTCAACATCTGTAACACTTGTATCTCATTTTCTTGTAGTACATTCTCTTTCAGACAAACTTTTAGGGCAAATGTCTCCCCTTTTCATTGAGAAGAGTCTAGAGCAGGGGTGTGCAACAGGCGGCCCGCGGGCCACAACCCGGCCCAAGCCATTTAGTGTGTGGTTGTTGTAATCTAATCATGTGGCCTGATCTGTAATCCAACGCAAATGGAATATTTTAAAAGCATCGATCCTACAGGGATTCCCAGGCTTCGACTCGACAAACTTCTAAAATTATCTTTGCTAGAGAGGAGCAGGCCGAATTCGATTGGTCGGCCTCCTTAGGGCATGAATAGGTGACGTGCACTAGCATTGTCTACGACTCAATGTCATGTCCTGAACTTCGCCTTCGCCCGCTGGCGACAATTTTCCCAACCTCTGCTGTCCGTCATTCATTATTGGTGAAAATTTTATTACCTTTTACAGTTACTACAAGAGATTGAAGGTAAATTGATTATTATTTAGCATATTGTTGTGACTTTACTGAATTTATTAAAATTTTTGCTTTCAGATGCATCTGATTCTATGTACAGTGTGACCTCGTTATTCGCGGGGTTACGTTCTTCCCTCCCGCGAATAGCGAAAACCAAATATTGGATGCAGTTTTAAAACGTATATGTATGCGATTATATACTATATGAAATGCTTCCCAAACACTAATGATACTTATACTCATTGATGCAGTAATAATGTAGCAATATTGCATACTGTTATGTATTTCACTAAATTGTACCGTGCGTTACCGGGCTGTGCTTTTGCCGTTTGCGTTGTTGGGGAAGCTGAGGCAGTCAGCCAATAGCAGTCCAATCTTGTTTGGTGAAGACGACAATTGATAAAACGGCTTGATTGAGTAAATACAACAGAAATCTCCTCGAAATTTTCAGTCTCTGTGACCTACAAAACGCAGTTCGCGCATAACCCGTGAATATGCGGGGCCGCGAATGGCGAACCGCGAATAGGCGAGGTCACACTGTATTTTGCTATTCTCAATTAATTTAAGTACCGGAAGGCTATGATCGGGATGCCAATTTAGAAACATGTGTTTCTGTCCATAAGAGGTTCCAAATAAATTCTGTTTTTTTTTCTACTTTGCTATTTTCGTGAGAATAATTTTTGTTTTGATTTCAGGGCTAGTAAAATGTCAGCAGTTAAGAAACGAAAAATTGATGATGAGGGAAGGTTATTCAACAGTGAATGGTGCACAAAATATCTTGTTGTCCCACATAATCAAGGTGTTGTCTGCCTCGTCTGTCAAACTACAATTGCAGTCATGAAAGAGTACAATATTAAGCGACATTACGCAACTAAGCACTCCTCCCAGTTTGATGAAATTGTTGGTCAGGCACGAAAGGACAAAATTGAACATTTAAAACATCCATTGAAAAGCAACAAGGTGTTTTACCACTTTCAAGAAAAATTCAGAACTGGTGACAAAACTGAGTTTTAAGCTTTGTGAATGTATGGCAGAAAAGGGAAAGCCTTTCAGTGATGGAGAATTTATTAAAAATTGTTTAACAATATTCACAGAATATGCATGTCCAGAGAAAAAAATATTTGGTGGAGCAAACTAGCCTTTCCGCTTTACTGTCTCATGGGACAAAAGATCTTTCAGAGGACATCAAAGAAACTTTGAAGAGAGATTGAATTCGGTGTGAAGCTTTCAGTCTGGCTTTGGATGAAAGCACTGATATCAATGACACATCCCAACTTGTCATTTTCATCAGAGCTACTGCAGGCTTTGATGTTTTCGAAGAGTTTTTAGATATGGCAAACCTTTCCTCCACAACCACAGGACAGGATATTTGTGAACAAGTGCTTAAGGTTGTAGAAAAGTTTGAACTGAATCCTTATAAATTATGTGGTGTTACAACAGATGGTGCTCCTTCCATGACAGGTGGGACAAATGGTTCACCAAGAAATTTCTAACTGCAATTGGAGCACAAGACGTGGTTGTAAGCCATTGCATTATTCACCAAGAGAGCTTGTGCACCAAAGTTCTGGATTTTGCAGAAGTCATGAAAATGTCGCCCAATGCGTTAAATTATATTGAACGAGGATTAAATCATCGACAATTTAAAACTTTTTTAGATGAGCTGGACAGTGAGTATTCAGATGTTTTGTACTTCTCTGCTGTCGTTGGCTTAGTAGAGCTGCTACTTTGAAGAGATTCTGGAATCTCGAGAGGAGATTAAGTTCTTCATGGAGCAAACGTCAGAATGTGGACTTCTTGAGCAATGAGAACTGGCTGAATGACTTAGCATTCCTCACAGACATTACACAGCATCTGTCTGATTTAAACTTAAAACTACAAGGGAAAAGTCAACTTGTGAATAAGTTGTTTGAGCATATTTGTGCTTTTGAGAAGAAATTGGAACTTTTCCAGGTTCAGTTGAGAAGAGCCATATTGACCCATTTTACATGTCTTGCAACCAGGAAACTGGAATTTCTTAATCTGGATTGCACCAAATATGGAACCAGTGTACAAAAGCTGCATGATGAGTTTGCAAACAGATTTGAGATTCAGACAAACTGAAATTAGATTGAAATTGTTTGCTCAACCTTTGATTTGGCAGTGGAAGACAGTCCTGATGATTGCCAAATGGAACTCATTGAACTGCAGGCTGACATGGACACTAAAGGAAATTCTCTGAAAACAGTTTGCTAGACTTTTACAAACTCTGTGTAATGCGTGAAAAGTTTCCCAATTTGTCCATCACAAAGAACCTCCCTTTTGGTAGCACCTACTGCTGTGAGCAATTTTTCTCCAAAATGAAGCTCATCAAAACCAAATGTAGAAGTCAGCTGACTGATGAACATTTGACCAGTCAGTTAAGGTAACCACTTCTGTCAAAGCTGATATTGACAAGCTCTGCAAGGACTCTAAATTTCAAGTACTAAAATGATCACTCATGCAAAATATAAAATATTATTGCTTGCATTTTGAAATTTTTTTAATTTATTGTGCATGTACACGAATAAGCTTGTTTTTTAAAGTGGCCCCAGATTGATGAAGTTGGTTATATGGCCCACCGACGAAAAATGTTGCACACCCTGGTCTAGAGGGACTTGCTGACTCTCCAAACTCAGTCAGAAAGCTTTGCTCTAGTGACAAATTGGTGGAAACATCCACATCTCAGCACAGTGAACTCCTCTTACATTCAAAGGCAATTGGGATATACCTATTGAAGTTATGCCTCATGCTACTTTGAATTTGTCATGAGGGGTTATTGTTGATTTGAATAACATCCCGAGTCAGAGATTCTGGCTGGTTTCTCCACCCAAGGAGTTTCTGCAGTGAGGCATATCTCTCATTTTAACATTTACATCACCATGTCCACCTGCCACTATTAAGGCAGGTGATTTTAATTACACACTACAGCCATACATTCCAAACCCTCTTAGATGTTTCCAGTGTCATTGGTTGGTATCCCAGCGTCTTCGTTGCAGTGGCAAGGACTCTCATTAAGTCCAATTGCAATGGCTCTCACCCATGCTACTTTTGCTCCTGCCTAAATGGTTAGAAGTAAAAAAGGTGCAGTGTTTGAAGATGATTCAAAACATTGCTTACTTATCGAGCTTATCAGAAAGTTGCTGTTCACCACTTCATATCAGACGTGTGCTGCTGCACTTCATTCTACTACTACAGTGGGACTGCAGATGGATCACTGTGTGCCTTCAAAAGAATCATTCTCAAACCAAATGAAAAGCCTTTCGACCTCCATGGTTAAAAGTTGATGAATCAATGTCAACACCCATCTCTGTCTCTAACATTCATTAGCAAACTCAAAGATCCACTTCCTTTGGTTTGGGGTACAGGCATTTCCTCAGGTACTTTTTCTCTCACCCCAAAATGCAAAATGATCATTTGTTCACGCTCTTCAGTTGCTGGAATAACAAAGACCTAACCCTTCAACCCAGGTCAGGATCCATGGAGGTCAACAGATTTCCCTCGAATAATGACAATAAAGAAAAAAAAAGACATGGTCGTAAACAAAGGACTCTCCACCCAATTCACCTACGTTAATAAAATTGGCCACCTTGATACAGTGGAAATTTTGAGGTTTATATTCTAATCTGGACAACATCAAAGCACTAATTGCTTCCTACCATCCTGTATGTCTTTTCTTATAGGAAACATTTATGAAACCTGCCAATACAGTCACCTTTTGGCAGTTTTTTTTTTATGAAATGACAGGCTGTCTGATGGATGAGTGCATGGACAGGTGACACAGTTGGTTGATCAGCATGTGCCCACTCTGTCTTTGCCACTGACACACCCTTGGAGGCTGTAGCCATCTGTGTTTCCTTGGGTTGTACCATCACTGTTTGTTTTCTCTACCTGTTGCCTAGAGAGACATATGATCAATCAAACCTTGATACTCTCATTGAACAGTTGTCACCTCCCTTTTAATCCTGGGATACTTTAATGGACATTATCTCCTCTGGGAAAGTGCTGATATTGATGGGAGGGGTCATTCTGTAGAGCGTATGCTCTCTGATCACAACCTTCCTCTTTTCAATACTGGTTCTTATTTTACTTATTTTCATGCACCTAGTCAGTCCTTTAATGTTATTGATCTCTCAGTTGGCTCCCCTTCACTGTTCTCCCACTTTTCATAGAGAGTTGACAATAACACATGATGCAGTGATCATTTTCCTATAATTTTGAGAGTGACTGGCCATGGTTGATGCAAACTGGCCCTCTTCACTGCTCTTGCAGAACTTAAGAGGACTGTGTGCCAGCAGTAACTGACTATTATATAGACAGCTGCTCAATGTATTCCTAAATCCTCAACATGTTTTCCATGGAATCCTCATCCTTGGTGGAATCCTGCCTGCCACATGGCATGGAAGGTTCAAAAACGAGCTTCTTACATAGATATTCCACACTCTCGCACCACATTGCTTTCCAGCAGTTCCGTGCACATGCTCGGTGGGTAAGATGTCAAAGCCAGAAGGAACTTTGGATTAAGTTCACAACCATCATATCTTCTATCACCAGTTCAAAAGTCATATGGGACAAGATTTGGAGGTCAGTGGGCAATATAATTCTGTCCCCCTCTTGATCTTGCTCTTGATGGCCAGGAAGTAGCTGATATCTGGTACATCACTGATACTCTGGGTGAAAGCTTTTGCCAGGTATCTAGCACTTCTGCTTCATCCTCTACTTTCTCAGCCATCAAGACTCGGGCAGAGCTACCACCTCTTTCTTTTCAAGCTGATTGTCTCTGTGATTATAATCATCCCAAACTGGAACTCAAACTGGCCCTTCATCGATCAAACCTGATAATATACACTAAGAAATGCTATGCCATATATCTCTTGCTCTTCTTCTGATTGTTTTAACTTGATCTGGCAAGAGAATGTTTTCCTGATGCCTGGTGCTGGGCTATGGTCCTACATTTCTCTAAGCCTGGGAAGGATCCCAAGGTTCCTTCAAACTATCGTCCAGTTGCTTTGATGAGCTGTTTCTGTAAGACCTTAGAGAGGATGGTTAATGCTCATCTTGTTTGGTTCCTCAAATCAAACAACCTCCTCTCTTAATGTGGGTTCCAACAACAGTGCTTCACCATGGACCACCTGATTCAACTTGAAACGTCAATTAGAAAAGCCTATCTCAAACTATAACATCTTGTATCAATATACTCTGATGCTGAGAAGGCTTATGATACAACATGAAAGTATGGCATTTTTGAGACCTCCATTTATGTGGGTTATGTGGGCATTTGTACATTTTTGTTAAGTTTTTATGGACAGGAGATTCCAAGTTTGTGTGGGTTTGACACATTCTCATTCTTTTCTGGAACGGAGTCCCTCAAGGCTGTGTTTTGAGTGTCACACTTTTACTATAAAGATTAATGCCATCACTGAACAACTCTCTCTTACTGTTGCAAATGGGCTCTATGTTGACAACTTTCACATCGTATGTCAGTCATTGAACATGAGGTATATTGAGTGGCAGTTACAGACTGCCTTCAATTGTTTACTTAAGTGGACCACATCAAACAGATTTAACTTCTCTCTCTAAAACCGTTTGCATGCACTTTTGCCACTAATGGGGTATTCAACCTGATCCTGAACTCTGTATCAGTGAAGTTGGTTCTACCTGTGGTCCCTGAGACAATGTTCTTGGGGCTTTTCTTTGAATGTAAGTTGAATGTCAAGCAGCTCATGGCCAAATGCACAAGAGCACTGAACATTCTCCATGTCCTCTCTTCCATTCCTTGGGAGTGAATCAATGTTCCATGCTAAAGATATATTATGCTCTTATTTGATAAAAAACTAGACTATAGGTCACTGGTTTATGGCTGTGCCAGGACTTCAGCCTTGAAGATGCTAGACCTCATTCATCATGAGGGATTTTGGCTCTGCATTGGTGCTTTCTACACTTCCCAATTCAGAGCTTATACATAGTCTCATCAACCTCCTCTACCCTCTGTCATTTGCAACTGTTTTTACTTTATGCTTCAAAACCTCAATCCTTACCACAGCATCCCACCTGTGGTTGTTTTCCTTCCTTGGTGAGCCATGCTTTTTCAGAACAGGCAATCTGCCATTGCTCCTTTTGGTCTTTGTATCCAGGTGCAGTTGGATGAATTAGGTTTGTCCTTGGATAGCATTGCTGTATCCACTGGTCAGCCCATCCCACCATGGCTTATTACAGTCCCCAAATGTGACCTTTCTTTAAGTCATCTGAGAAAAGCAGATACTCCTGATTGGAAATACTGTCATTTGCTGAACATCTTTTGAACCATCCTTCCATTCCTACTTATACAGTTGGTTCTCTGTGACTCTGTGGGCTCTGCCATGGTTTGTTTTGGGTTGGTGGTTGGTACACAATCCCCTCTACAGTTTCTGTATTCACTGTTTAACTGTATGCCATTTCTCTTGCCCTGGATCACCTAGAAGCAAAGTAGTACTCAAATTGCACTATTTATACTGACTTGCTTAATTCTCTAGTGGCCCTGGAATTGCTTCCGTTAGTTCTCATACTGTTCACGAGATATTCAAAACCGATTGGCCTATTCCTCTTTAACATCTACTTGTTCTTCCTGTAACATCCTGTTCTTCTGGATACCAGACTACCTTGGTATTTGCAGGAACAGGCTCACACCACAGCTAAATCTGTCTACTCTGGCACTATCACTGCTGTGCCTGTTCCATACATGGACTATGGTCCTGTATACAAGGCTCGGCTCCATGCCAGTTGGCATTCAACCTGAAGTGAGCATCGTGAAAAACAAGCTTTTCCAAATAAAACCCCTCTATTGGACTTTGGCTATCTTGCTTCCATGAGGTTAAGAAGGAAGAATTTGTTCTAACTAGATTACGCATTGCTCACAGTTTTTTAACTCAATGTTTTCTTTTATCTGGGGCTGATGCACCAATGTGTTGTGTGTGTAACACTCAGGTTACAATAAGCCACATTGTACTATTTTGCCATCATTATGACTCTGAAGGTCCACACCATTTTAAACATTTTGTACCAAGGTTTATCCGTAGCGATAAACAGTGTTATTGGCTATGGTGACACTGTCCACCTGAGAAATGTTTTTAGTTTTTTAAATGCTATTTAAGTTTTTAATTTATAAATTAGACATTTTTTTTAATGTGATTTCCTTTTAAAATCAAAGTACATCTAGTTCAATTTGAAATTAGAAAATGGTTGTAACATCAAATAACTCAAACTAGGACTGGAAAGGCCATCTTCAGGTGTCTAATGCTGATGTTTGAACTACCCAGTCATCCTGGTGAGTTATAATAATTAAAATTTTGCTACAAGTCTATTAAAACTAGTATTACTTTACTCTCTGAAATCAGCTATAACATCAAATAACTCAAAACCAGGACTGGAAAGGTCAGCTTCAGGTGACTAACGCTGATTTTGAACTTACCCTCAGTCATCCTGGCGAGCTACAGAAAGTCTTTCACAACTTGTATCACTGTGGTTTTTTTTTTATTGCTGTAGACTAGATATAAAATTGGATTTAATGCTTTTATGTTTTTTAATTCAAAAATTGAACTTTGTTTTGTTTTACCTTGATTTCCTTTTATGAATTTTAATAATTTTACTTTAATTTTAACTCTTTACTGGATGTTTGGCATAGATAGCCTAGTTGTTTTGTGCCATAAAATGCCAAACCAACCATCCACTTTACTACCCCTGTGGAGTACCACAGTTGTATCATGAACTTCAAATAATTATCTCCTTTTGATCAAAGTACACATAGATGGGTTCAGTGACTTTGGAGTAACCTTTGACAAGACAAATTATACTCCTTATCTCTATTGAATTGTGTTAACTTCATGTTTTCTAACTTGTTTCTGACTGAAGTGTCTCTTCCGTTGCTTTGTTTGGTCACCTAGTATGTGTGTGTGTATATATAAACATACACACACCTTGTTCTAAAGGCCTTGAACTTTCTTTTAACTACACAAGCAATATTATAATGTAACAGTACTCACTTGGTGAGAAAAATACCAAAGGTTCAAATAATTTTGCAGCAACAACACTACAACACACAGTGTACGACTCTTAATAAGTATAACTATCCGCGTTTAAAATAATTACTTTTAACCTTCATATTATGAAAATAACCATTGATTATTAAGTCACAAAATAAATTAAATAGTAATGCTCACACTTAACAGTCTTGTATATCCAACTCATGGCATAGTCTTGAATTTAAATTGACATGTAATTTATAAAAAAAATGTCAAAACTAAATAAAATAATGTGTTCATAGCAAATGACTTCTGGAATATTTGAGCATGGTAGCAATAAAATGCTCAATATATGAAATTGTTTATTGTTAAGAATAGTTTTTTGTTTTTTTCTCATGAGAACATTTTATTATTAGCATGGAAAGTATGTTGAGTAAAATTTTAAAACTGCTTTTCTTAAATTTTATTAGATAATTAGTTTTACATGTTTGCTTATGCATTGCCAGAAAATTATTAGTTGTTTAAGAATCAGGAACTTTAGTTTTAAGTGTAATTTTCATACTTTTAGGGCAAGCCCTACAATCATTCAAACAATGTAACGACAGACTTGGGAAACATGTATGCGTATTTCTTTATTTCTGTTTTATATTTGTGAGTATATGTTACGTGTTTTGTAAATTTTTAGCAGTAATATCTATTTTTAAATTTAAAATAAAGTTAGGTTCATTCTGTCATTTTATAGGAACAAACTAAATTTCATGAGGCTTAAAATAAAACACACTAACAATGAAAAAATGTAGTGTGTATAATTACCACATTTTTATTTCTTTAACTCTTTCAACATGCACTTGGTCAATTTGACTGATGACATTTTTTTAGTGAATTATTTTCAGTAAACTAAAAGAAACAATTTGTCTCTGAGTATATTGAATTGTTTTTTTACTAAACTGTATGCAAAGTGAATATTAAAAATACTTCATCTCAAAATCTTATAATTTCGTTTAGCGTATTCTCTAAAACTTGTTAAATACATTTCAAATGTTTGTTTTTAGTTAAATTATATTTTGTCTGTTATTTTCTCTGCCTTAACTCTATAAAAGATTGATCAGTTTGACTGAATGTAATCACGAAAATAAAATCAAAATAAATTTAAATTACCCTTTTTTCTTTCTTAAATGACTTCAATTTGTAACATGAAACATCTATTGATACTTAACTTTATTGTTTTATTACATTTTGAACCACGCCTAACAATTGCTTGCACTGCTATAAGTTGTATGTCACTGTGAGGAGCATGCTCTTGAATTACATTACATATGAACTGCTCAGCACTTGCCCCATGAAGACTTATTATTTATTGTGCCTAATCTAATGTTAACTAACCTAAAGAGATCTGTATATTTACATCTAAGTTGCATAATAATAAATGAATAAACATGAAAAAAAAATGTAATGCGTGTAATTTCCCCTAACTATTACAGTTTTTCTGGCTTTTCAATTATGGGATAAGTGCTTTTACAAATTTATCCAAGCTAGTCATTGTCTTTCATCTGAAACTTGTATTAATAGAGAAATTGAGAATTCTATGTTAAGAAGCCATTGTTATATAATACATCATTTCATGGATGAAAATCTTGGCTTTCTGTTGGTTATACATAATATAGAATTAAACATAAATGAGCACCATCAACAAAACAGAAAATGTGACAGCTGGGTGTGGCAAGAGTTTCTGATTTTCTATTTGATAGCTCTGGAACTAAACAAAATTGAAGGCTATAAAAGAATGGTTTGACTAAATAATGATGATTTTGTGGTAATTTACACTAAATTTTGTACTTATTTGAGGAATGGTGAATAAAATAGAGAAAGGGACACAGAAAAATGTCACATTTATGACAGAGAAAACTAAGGAGTTTTATATATTGTCTTATAAAATTAAGAATTTAAAGCTTGTGTACTATTAAATTATGGATTATTAGCTATGATTTTATGCTATTTTAATTGGTAACATGAAAAGTAGTTAGTTAAAATTCTAAATGTAAGTCACTAAAACTTTGTGACATGCACGGTGTGAATGATGCCTGGGCAGAGGGGTAGATAGTTACTTTCATGTTAAATCTAAACTGATAGTTTTATCTTGTATTGAAGCCCTCATATATGAGCCCATATATCTATGACATGAAAGGTTGTATTTGACTTGTAATATAAGCTAAATCCTTGTCATAAGTTTGGAAAGAATATATACCCAATGCTTTCAAACTCATTTTGAGCAAATGAGAATTGTGACCCATTCTTCCTGGGTGGGATGCCCATGTTGAATTTATTTATAAGGACTGGTATCCCTCACACTGGGTAAATGAAATGCTTTTAGTAAAGTGTTTTGTTCTGTGACACAGTAGAACAGTGCAGGCCAGCTTCAAACTCACAACCAGTGTACTATGAGTTCAAAATGCAAAGCCACTTAATCACACTACTTACCAAAATCAGAATATCCATTCAAATACAGATTAGAATTTTTCTGTTTAAGGGAAATGAAAAATGGGATAAAGTAGCCATGATGAGAAACTCCTGAAAATCATATTTTTGTTTTTTTTTTTTTGGTGGTGGTAGAAAGTGGTACAAATTTTGTCAGTTATAAAATTACATACATCTCAATTGTTACTATGTGGTTCTATTTTTCCCCATCTACATCTCAGTTAATACATTTTTGCTGATGTTCTTCTTTCCCTGGGAATAGGGTGGAAGTAAGTTATACACATGTGACTTGTGGTGCTTTTCAAGAGGGAAATTATTAATTATATTGTGACCCTTGCATGGGCACTTGGATGGCTTTGCAACTGACTTTTATATTGAATCCTTACCTTTTATGGGATGGAACAATTTGCTTATTTTAGCTGCAGAAACTACTTGTGGGACTCTTTCTGGACATACATTTCTTTGCTTTCCAGTGCCATTAAATTTAAGGGATTTCCAGTCTTAGAAATTCTACATCCCAACTTGAACCCATATTGATGAGTTAGTGCTTGAATGCTTTTCATTGGGACTGCAATACACACTTCTCAAAAGAGATTAGTTTTCTGTGGCATCACACTACCTATAAGATACCAAACAGTATTTTAATATAGTTCTGATGCGTGTCATTTCACCACAACTTTGTATTGGCTGTGTTTTTTATATAGCTCACTAAACTGCATATTTCAGATCATTTTAATATAATATAGACAACCTCATCTCTATTTCCCTTGTGTTAAAATATTCTCCAGTATGTTGATTTGAAATTCTGTTTTCAAAAGCTTAAAGTATGTTCATGTTGGAAATATTGAGCATTTCATTTTTAAAAGTGTTAAATATTAGCCTAAAATGTAAACACTTTTTTAGACTTTAAAAAAAGAAAGAGAACTGGATAAGGTATATATATAGTTTTTTATATATTTGCAGAACAGACCTGAAAAGTATTATACAAATGTTTAAATATTTAAACAAGTACCATCAAATAACTCCAGTTTTTAATGAACCTTCCAGATCCAACAGAATCCAGTATACACCACTTCCTGTCAGTCAAAATCGTCGGGTTGCCATGATTCCAAACAGTATTAGACAGTTGCTTAGCTCAGAAACACAATCTGCAGCATCACAGTTGCAGTTTTAGCATTCCTTTGGGTGTATCTCAAAACATTGGAGCTTTATCAGACTCTGATAGGCAGAAACAAAGACAATGGAACCCTCAAATCATAAATATTTCTTCCAACTTAACTGATGAAAGGCTTATGCCAAATACTAGTCATTCAGAAGGCACAGTAAATTCAGAACAGGCATTAATATTACAAGAGACTACCAAAATAATTCAAATATAATTAAGACTGTTGACAACTCAGATTTAATGCAACTTTCAAAGTATCAGAATCAACATGAATATCAACAACCAGAGATATTAAATAGCCAAAGTTCATCAGTTGTTTCCTGATGTGTCTAGTTGTCAGGTTTCTCAGATAAACCCATCTCCTACAATTTTCGGTCATATGATCAAGACTCAAGATGATAGTACTATATACTACAATGGAGGAAAACTCCTTGTCATTTTGCAAGCAACAAGATCAGACTGTTGATCATTTGGAAGGGCTGGTTCTTTAACCACTTGTAATAGGACAAGCTATGTCCCAAATAAACTAATTGCACCTGGAGATCCTCTTCTAGAAAACAACCCTTTGACACCACAGGATCAACCAAAGTTTCCCAATTATCTTTACTTATTAGTTCCCGTGGACAATCAGAAGGATTGCATTTTACATAAAGGCTTTTCTTCCTCCTTAGTATCCAAGTGATCATTCATATAACAAGGTATTGTACTTGTGGATTCAGGTAAAACTTGTTTCCTTTTGTGTGTATATTTAAACTGATGAATTAGTCCAACAAAGTTTGGAGTTGATAGTTACATACAGAAAAGTTAAATTGTTAGGTATTTCATACTTAAGAAATGAATTAGGGTTAAGTTGGGCATTGAATGTTTTAATTTTCTTTCCTTCTTGTTCTGCTTCTTCAGATTTTGGTTTTGTTAGCTTTAAGAATTTTATTGAAATTCTATTTAAAAATAGCATTTTTAAACAAATTTTGTGTAATAATATTTATTTTTGACTATTGCTTTCCAAATTTATTTGTTTCTCATTGTATTACTTATACACAATGTTTTTAAATTCTAAATTGAAACAGCTATACTGAAAAAAAAGTTCTGTACTTTGTATCTATTGTATGGTATATCTGTTTGGAGGATCTGCTATACTTTTGACAACTAGAACTTTATTTTGTTAAATATTGTATTTGTGTTTTGATACCTAGAAGTTAGTTTTCACAACACTGACTATATCTCACTTCATAATCATTAGCATAGGTCTTGTAATAAATTTTGGATGTTAAATTTTGCAATCTGTCCATTTTAGAGTTATTGTGGTATGGATTATTTTATTGAAGCTGTTTAACCAAGTAATTCTAGCTTATAATAATAGATTTACCCAACAAGTCACACTTACAAGTAGTTTTTTAGCTACTTGTTCAAAATGAAATTTTTGATTAACTAAATTATATATTTTTTATCGTACTGTTCTTCGATTTTTTTAAGAAACCAGACAACGTGTCAAGACTCAAATCTAGAAAAACGAAAATCTGGTTAGTGCATTTTTTCTTTTTTTATGTGCATGTATCAAGTATGGTAAACTGGGGACAAAATATCAATTTGGACAAAGCTGATAATTGGTATTTATAAAAATAAGTTTTTGTAGATATAAACTGATAAATTCAGTTCTATTTTCTTGAAGTTAAGTAAAATGTGAAAGGTATTTCAGTTCTTACACACACACACACAAAAGCTCTTCAGTTGGTAGTGGAATTATGATTCATAACAATTGAAGATACATAAATAGAAACACCACTTTAAAGGTATGGGGCTGTTAGATCAGATAGCGTTGAACCATTAGTTCCTTCAGATGACAGTTTAGAAAAACTAAAGGGATTATTTACACAGCTTGTATAGAATGGAGGAAATAAAGAACAAGATAATAAGTATTTCAAGTGTAACTTGAAAATACATATTACCTGGAACTGCAAACAAAGTTTGTAGGAAATAAAAACTAGAAAGAGTGAATTGCTACAGGTGTGGAAAACCTGGCCAACACAGCCAACACTGAGGAATCAACAGCTATTAAGACTCTGAGGTATATGTCTTCAAGGCTAGGTAAATAGAGAAAATGATAAAGGACTATCCAAGCATTGAGAAACAGGAATTAGCTGGATGTAAGAGGTGAAATTCAAATTGGAATACCCAATCCCTCTCAAATGAAATAAAAAGTCCATTGTTTAAAACAAAATGATAAACAGGTTTATTGATGGGAAGCAGTATGTTGATTAATACTGGAAACTTTTCTAGGCTTCATGATGTGTGGGTAATTCACATCAGAGTTCATATTCAAAACATACTTCATGGGGAAAAGTGTATGTGAAATTAGTCCAGCTTCAAATAGCTTCACAGTCAATGACAAAGAAATTTCTATGCACTACATGGCAATGCCACACCAAATCTCGGTGAGAGCATTTATTGTACTGTGAGACATAAAGTACTAATACCAAGACTTGAAAAATAGCTACTGAGCCGTAACATAACCAAGCATTCAAGTATGTCCTGATGGAGTAAAGGTTGATAGAACTGTCATGGATCTAAAGATAAACATTTTATTAGAGCTCTTAACACAACAATTTTGTAAAATTCATGTCAAAGGAACAATGCAAGATGTGATGCCATACAGATAGTACTTCCACATTATTAAACATTGAAAGTAGTTGCTTTTGAGGAACTGTGTAAGAAGTCTGATGTCAAACCTTTTGATAATGACAGTTTTCTGGGATGTGTAATCAGCACAGAAGAAACATCTACAGATCCATGGAAGATTGATTATATCTAGAAATGACCATCACTAAAGAACCTACTTGTGGCTAGACAGTTTCTTAAATTGTATTCCAGCTGTTATCATTTTGTAAAACATGAAAACTATTTGCTTGAACTTCCCATTCTACATTCTGAAGTACTCTGTCATCTCCATGACATGCCAGTAGCCAAACACTTGGGTTTTAAGAAGCCACTGGAAAGAGTAAGAGGAAACTTCTATGTTGTTGGGTACCAGGGTTCTATAGAGTATTGGCTATGAGTGGAAAGTTCCATGAAAAGAAACAATATGAGCAATTAATGCACTATTGCATTGGAGCATCACCTGAGAGAGAGCTGTTAACAGTGGAAATAAATATATTATGATTGTGATGGGCTGTTTCACCACAGCCAAGGGAATGGTCTTGGAGAATCTCCTGTGAGGAAACTCATCACCAAACTTGTATCAATATTTGTTGTTCTCATGAAACTTCAATCAGAACATGGAAAGAACTCTGAATCAGACTTATATACAGAAATGTGTCAGATTTTTTGGTTTAAAATGTCCAAGACAACAGACTTTTCTTGATCATCTGATAGCATATTGGAGAAATATAACTACACACTGTTAAATCATTTGTCATGCATGTGGATTAATATTAGCAAATGTTGGATAAAGATCTTCTGCTGTTACTGCTGCTATCAGGGACTCTGTCATTACTGATATTCAGGAGAGAACTGAATGTTCCATTGAACTTTCTCTACCCTCATCTGGAAAATAATCATTCAGAAAAGTCTTACACAGTGAGTCTCTATGGTGGTAATGCAGATAATAATGAATCTCACGAATACAAGAATGGATAAAGTTCAAAGTTAAGCAGGTGCTAGGAGGGGATCATGTGCTGTACTGAAAATAACTAAGGATGTGGTTTGCTATATCTAGAAGAATAGATGATCCATACCAAAGATGACTGTTTTGGAAATATGTTGGTGAGAATATGATCAACTGGGTAATTCCAGAGAAGAATTTCTCCACAGAAACTCATCCTGGAGTTTCTGTCAGGACTACTAGGAGGTCATGAAGGCTGGAGCATTGGTTGAATCTGTGGAGAGAACCCCAAGCAACAAAAGAAATAATACACCATTCTGTTTGTATACGATGGTCTTCAGAAAATAAAACCATAAAAAACTTGGTGTATAGACAATATAGTGTAATTAATTTTTTATTACGATTACTCAAGTACTTCAAAACTCAACAAAAGGTAATCTTGTAAACTGTATATTTAATATTTTTATTTATTTCTTAGGTAAAGAGTGCATGATATTAAAATTGAATAATTTTGTGGGAGTAAGCATATAAAGTTCTACACTTTATCACAAGTTATTTTAATATGTTCAAAGTATATTGTGGAACACTTTTTTAATTTATCTAAATTCATATTTTGTATAAAATACATATTTTAAAGCAAGTCCTTTGTTGATGTTTTATGAAAATACAATTCATTTTTGAAACTACCACTTTTCCTTGAGCATTTTGTGAAGGATTCATTTTGCTAGAGTAACTTTTTTTAGAAGTTTGTTTTTCAGTTCATTATGTAATGAATATTTTCAAGAATTGCTTCAGAATTATTATAAAATGTTTGTAGAAATACATCTTCTGTGGATTGATTTTCATCTCAAGTTGTATTAAGTATTTGCAAAACAATATTTCAAAATAACTTTTGAGTCTCAATATTTCTATAGTGCTTTTTAAAACATTTTGAAGAGTTTGGAGTTTTCAAAGCATTTTTATTTATTGCAAATTGTGTAAAAAATTGTGGTAATTTGCACAGTTGGGAGCAAATATGTGTGTGTGTGTATCTGCATGTAAATATATTTATCTATGCAAACACACATCTCTGAAATTCTGTATTTTAAGTCAAATACAAGTCTGCAACACATGAATATTGTTTTTTAATATCTTCTGATGAGCTCATTGATTTAATGATTTAAGATTACTCATTCTTGTTCATTAAACTTGTCATCAAATATGCATAACTACTACCCATATTATTGTTAACTTTGATCAAAGCTAGCTATCTACATAGATCAAAACTAAAATTATATAGCTAGTACTGGATAGCTATTTAAAGGTAATGTTTAGACTATGTTACTTATAATGATTAGAATACATTGTGTCATCAGTTTGGTACCCTCACTGTTGATGACATTTTGCTGTAAATGCTTTAAAATCATGAGGTATCATTCAGCCCAGAAAGCTTAGGTTAACAATGCAGAATTATCATTGTAATAAAATAATAAGAGTAAAATAAAATAGAAATAATGCACAATAAAATGGATATATTATACATTTTAGCCAAAATTTGTCTACACTGGTAAAAGTATCACTTTTTTAGAATGATGCCAAGTAAGAACTAACACACAGTGGTAAAGTTGTATTTTGCTACGTTAGCTTACTAGATTAAGCTTATTCCTAGATATATAAACTAAAAATGTGAAATAATCTTTATAATAATAGAAATTGAAATTGGTTATAGTAAATGAAAGTATCCTTATGGAAGAAGAAAAGCTAATTACAGTTTACCTTTTGGGCTTAATGACTAAGTTCAAAATGAATGCCATGTTTATAAAGGCTGCCACTTTGCACATTCCATAAAATGCTCTGCTTACATGTCATCCACATGATCATTGGTGTAAATGTGGAACAAATGAAGTAAAAGAACAGGGTACCTTGTTATAAGGTCTGTTTAAAGTTTATCAGTTAAAAGGTATATGAAGCTTGTTATGATAACCTACACACATTATCCTGCACTTGTTATAATTATAACCCTGAAATTGTTGCTGAAAGACCTTTTAATTTGATCCATAGTATAAAGGTGAGTTTGTCATAATTTGCATATTAAGTATAATTTGGATTGAAATAATCGAAACAAGGGCTATTACACCAAGATCCCTTTCTTTCATAACAGTCACTCTCTAAGGCCATTCAAGAAATGTGTTGTTGCTAGTGGTAGGGCAAATAGGATTGTAGGTTGTATTGATAATAATATTGAATATGAATCTGAAGAGACTGTAATTTTATTGTACAGGTCACTGCTTAGACCACATTTAAATTCTTATGTTCAGCCTTTGGCTCCTAACCTCAGAAAAGATGTCAAATTGTTGGAAGGGTTCGGAAAAGGGTTACTAGAATTGCGTTTGGGATAGGGGTTGTGTGAGGAGAGGCTGAAATCTCTCAAATTGTTTTCTCTTTAAAAATAAGAATCAGGGAAGGATCAGATAGAGATGTGTAAGATTGTAAAGGAATTGATATTGTTGATGTATCATCATTGTTTTATATTTTAACAGTGAGAATAGTAAGACTAGGAGACACAACTATAAATTTTGACAGGGTAGGAGTCATCTTCATTTAAAAGCTCTTTCTAGCAGGGTGATTGGCCTTAGGAATTGGGCTGTCTTCAAATGTTGTCAGTAAGTTTAAATGAGTTTAAGCAAATGCTTGATAAGTATATGAGTAATAAGGGCTGAATAAATTTTTTACTTGTCTTTTATTTGAATAATTGAAATGGACCAGTAGGTTCCATGTTGTCCCAAACATTGTTTTACTATACACTTTAGTGAATGAGCAATTATGTTTTATCACATTTTTTGTTATAATGCTTTGAATATCAACACTCTCATAGATTTTTTATTCTCTGTGAAAGACCTAGTGTGAATTTTACTTCTTGTGTTACAAATTCTTTTGCTTATCTAAAACATTTTTATACAACCATGATAACAATGAAAAGATACATGCATCACATTCACAGATTTCATTAAAAATTGTAGGAATATAGCATTTTCCATTTTAGTATTAAACTGAATAATTTTAGGCTTTTAAATATGCAAAAAAAAAAGTGTGATGGCAGTTTATTTAAAATTTGTGTGTGTGTGTTGTGCTGTTCAGGTGCAATTATTCTTATACAGATTATAAGTACATAGTTTTATATACACATTTTCAGCGTTGAATCGAGAGCAGTTAAATGCACATTGTGCCACAAAAGTTCAAGAACAGATTTGGATTAAATGGTCATATGAAACTACATGGTGGATACAGAGCACAAGTATGTAATTATATAGTGAATATATAGTATATGAGTATGTAACTTTTAGATGTTACTTGTTTCTGTTATATGTAATAATGCAGAAGTAATATTAGAAAATTACTTGCACATATATTATTTGTTATTCTTAATTTTGTATATTTTTATGAACTGTTCAGGATGTAGATTACTACTTGGAATGTTTTGAAAGACACTTCATAGGTTGTTTTATGTATCATTAGTCTTTATGATGAAACTTGTCAGTAACTGAAAATTACCTTACAGACAATGTTGCTGCTGTTCTAGCAGCATAAAGAATAAATCATACTTATTTATTCCATCATTAAAATTATAGTTTTGTCTTCAGAATAGCTAAAAACATTTCTTTCATAGCATTGTTTGAAATTGAAAATTCATTCAACAACTATTGTTTAAAGTATAGTCTTTGCTATATTTTTGTATTATAACCAACTAAGTGACAGTTGCAGAGGCAGTAAATGTGACAAAATTGAATACACAAACATACATGTACATATTTTATGTTTTGGTTTGTCTTTAAAGTGATATTCCTTTAAACGTCTTAGTTGATTTGTATCAAAAAAAAAGTATGTGTTCAAGAGGAAGTTTGTATGTATTTTATATTTAAATAAAATGTCATATTTGTTACCACTGCATGTATGGTGGTTGCATTTGAGGACTCAGTAATTAGATGGACACCTGAAATCATATACTGAGCATCAGTTAAGTGGTTAGCATCTCTGATAGTAAACCCAAATATTCATCATTCTTTTTATCTGCCTGTCTATTTTGTATGGAATAACTCTTAATTTATTTGTTAAAACAATAACCATATGAGCAGAAAATTTGCCAATTACTATATCTCTAGATGTTGACCACCTACACCAAATATAAATTTTAATTCTAGCATCCAGTGGATTATCTAACAGGACTGATTATTAGGCCTTATTGAAAAAAATGCTGAAGATGAATAGTGTCAGTTTTATATAACTACAGGGTGGCCCATAAGTCCCTACCCATCCATATGTTATTATGTTATATTCAATTATGCATGTATTGTAAATTTGTTTCTTTTTTTTCAGAGACATATGGCGATGTAAGCCCATTTACACTTGAAGAGCATATTGTGTATAATATGCAGTGAGAATAAGGGACAGCACACAGATACACTGGATACATAGATATATATGGATGGGTAGGGACTACGGTCCACCTATATATATACATACATTGGTCAAAATATAAACTGAAATTTCCTTTGAAAACTATGTGGGTTAGGTCTATTTAATGTTAAGTTTTGCATTATAACTTTTGATACAGCATGTGAATCTTCACAAAGCTTGATAGACTTATAGTAAAGATTAAAAGTATTTTGTATACAAAAAATAAGATTTTTAACAAAATATTTTTGCAATAAATTTGTTTATGAAAATAGTCTATTTCTTGGCATTTTGAATGCAAAGTGATTTCATGTTATGATTAAAGACACTATTCTTTGTCCCAAAATCTCAAATATTATTTGCATAATCTACTAAATGCATGTCAGATGTTTGTTTTCAATAAGACTATTTTATTTTCTATTCTCAAACTGTGTGGGTCTATTACTTGACCAACTTCATAAACATAAAAAGTTAGGAAATAAATATTAATTACTTTTTTTTCATGCTAGAATTATTACATATTAAAACACAAAAATACAAATGTTCAGTCCAAGTCACTCAAGTCTCATAACACTATAAATTTACATATATATTTATTATTGTTTTATATTGACCCTTCCAATCATGCCTCGCTAGTATTACATAATGTGCATTGACATGATGCACGTTCTATGTTCAGTATCCAGTAATATAAAACTGATCTTAATGGACTAGTATTTTGTAATATACAGTCACATTTTAATTATTATACATTATGTATATAGATTATTACTAATTAGAAATAAATTAGTAAACTTATTGTTCTTAAAATATAGAACAATAAATCAAGAAGTAAAACAATTATACCTTTGTCGCTACCATCTTTGTATTCAGTTGTTGCAGGACATAAGTTGCTTAGCCTTTTAAAATTTTGCACGGAGGATATCAAACAAAATTGTTTTCAGGTTTTATATATGAGCAGTTGAATAACCAAAAATCATAACTATACTGATACCACTGTAATTCCACTGTAATTTATTAAGCTTAGTAATTAAGATGCATTTAGATTTTAAAAAATATGGAACTTTCAGCAGATTAAAGACACAACCTACCTCCTTGAAATCTTGGATAAAAGAATGTGGTAGCACACAGATTAAAATGGCTGAGAAAGCCACTCTGGGGACATTGTAAGCTATTGATTGGTTATTTACATGTCATATATTGAAGTAAGTGTATATAAGGACAATTTCCAAAATGGGAAAGAGGTGAATGGTTCCACTGTGTTTGATTCAGTACATAAGCCATATTTCAGGAAAATAAAAAGATATGAGGTTCTTATTTTACATTCTAGCTTGATCATGTTAGTGATTTGAGTTCTAATTTCTGGCTTCTAGATTCAATGTTTGAGATCACAAACATCTAAATTTAAACAATTCTGCATTCAGTATATGACTTGACTCACCAAAATCTATATTTAGATGTGTTCTTTTAATATTACTTTTTTAATTTAGAAATTATAATCTACAATTTGATTCCAGACTTATTGACATAAATTCATAAAATAGTAGTTTGATAAAATTTTGAATACAAGTCAACAAACACGATGACATGGTCTTTGACACGTGACATGTCACAAATGGATTAAATATGAGATTCCAAAACAGCATTGATTTTTACTGGTGTTCTTTTTTGTTGAGTGAATTAAATTATGTTCCTCTTTTCTTTTTTTTTCCAAAAGAGATGCTGCTATTGCCTGAAAACCTAGAGCAAATGTCGGTGTTGTTATATCAGATGCAAAAAAAGTATTTCATTTTCCTCATTGTGGTCTCAAAATTATACACTAGATGAATTCATTGGAAAGCCTGAGTAAGTACTTTCTTTGTTATGATCAAAATAAGTATGTACTGCCTAAATATTTTAGTGATATGTATGGCACTATAAATAAATATTCCAGTAAATATCAGTAAGAAGTTGAATGTCAACATATGTTTCATTTTAGTGTTATGAATTACCTTTTGTTACTTTGAAAATATTGTTTTGACAAAGCTATAAAATATTAAATCTTCCATACAAGATTGGACAATGTGATACTGTTGTAACTACTAACTAGCCACCAGATTTATGACATGAGGAAAAGTACCTTTAATATGGAATTTACTTTTCACATGGATTACCGCAAGAAAGTACTCTATATATTCATGAATAAATCTTTATTATAGTTTATTCAAAATGCTTCATTAAACGTGATTTTTTGTATATTAACTAAAGACTGCCAAATTTTGTGAAAATATACATACTATATTGAAAGTTAGAAGTAAATCTATAGTCTCTAAACAAGTATAGAGAGGTTACATGGTCAGTCATATAGACTTAGACCCAATTGAGAGTGTTAGTTGAGTTAATCATCCAGCTCTACCCACTACAACATAAAATATTACAAGAGGATTTACAAAACTTTTTATTGTTATGTGTTAGTGGTGCAAAATGAAAAATAGTTACCATTACAGGTGTAATCATATCAATATATCATTTTTTTATTTTCAGCAGTGATAATAATTTATTATAGTTCCATTTAAAATATGTTCTTGTTCTATTTTAGTTGTTACTGTATAAATCATAGACCGAGGCAAGAAGTTCGAGAAAGGATGGAAGAGGCTCAGGGTATCTGATTTGACATGTTCTATCTGCCTATATAGAGAACAAAGAATCTCATGATGTGCTTAGAGCACCTTGTTGCATGTATACATCTTTTCACAGAACTTGTGTTCAGGTAGAAGAGGACCATCAACTGAACAAACTTGTATGTGTTTAGTGTTGATACTTAAAGGGTTGGTACAGACCATGGAAAGTCATGGAATTTTGTAAAATGAGGGGATATTGTTGTTTTGTTGCACTTTGATCTGTATCTAACCACAAAAGATAAACGTTTGTCAGTATATTGTGTTTTGTACAAACAAAAACAATACACTTATAATTGCTGCAACACAGTTATGTTGGTTACATATAATTTGCATGTTAGAAATAAGCACTGGACCAGTCAAAAGTAATTGGTGATGTAGTGCTCAGATTTTTCATCTTATGTGCTTTTGTGTAAAAAAATAACAAGACTTGACAAAACTTCTGTAAGTAACAATGCAATAACAAAGTAACAATAACAATTTAAAAATCAAGTAAAAACTTTTCAGAAACATAGGTTTGTAAATCATGGAATATTTGACAACAGTAACTGTAAATTAAATTTATTTTGAAGCAAATTGAATCAGCATTTTTGATACCGCATGGATGTAACTTTTAATTTGCAAAACCAATAAAATGTCATTTAAATTTGACTTTTGAAAAGTTATTGTGTTAGATGAACATGTACCAAGAGTCATTTGAGCATCTAATAATGAAATGCTTAAGTATGTAATTACTATTTCTAGTACATTTGCTATTATACTGACATCTTTTTTGAATAATGTTGTCACATGTTAGATTCTGATGCACATGGTGTGATATCTCTGAATTCTTAGTGTGTTTGTTTTTTGTAACTTCAATTTAATAGCATGAAAAGACAGATTTGAGTAAATATTTGTTTTTTGTGAAAAGAATGGTGGTGTTGAAATGGTTTTAAGGTCTAAGTAGACAGATAAAACAAGATCTGTAATATTTTGTCAGTGGTGAAGTATATGTACTTTATATTTAAGAAAAAAGATGAACATAGGTGATGATGACTTCTTTACAAAAGATTATAGTCAAGTGATTGACTTTGGTACTGTGCCTCTTTTGGAAGAGAGGATGTAAATAATCTGTTACATTCTATAAGAGCTATTCTGAAATGAGTAACAAGTGACTATACTGGTCATGCTTGTAATTTCAAATCATATTTAATTAGGTAACATCTTTGAAATAAACAGCATCTAGCTGTCATTTCGACGTGTGACAATTCTGTCAGTTTAGCATGCTTATAACATTTTCAAGTATATTTATAATAACTTTTTTAAAATAATGTATTAGTTACTTAAAAATTGTCACTTTTAATTTGAGACCAGCAAGTGCATTCATTTGAAATTAAAACAATGTTGTTAAAATATGGTGGCATTTATTTAACTGTATATATAATGATAGAAATATATTGTATGGAGGGTTAATTGTAGTTAATAGGAATGGAATTCTGGCCATCACATCTATCAGTTACTTCCTCCATTGTTGATTGTTTCCATTCTGGGTACTGTGTTTCCTTACTTGCCTAATACAGTAATTTCAGTTGTAAGTATTTCATGGTGTAAGGTGTACTCTTTAGTCTTGGACTACACTTTTTGACAAACAATTCACTGACTTTTTTTACTTGACCTTGAATGTCAAAGACAAAATTTCATTAGAATAACATTGAGGGACTTGAACAGTTTGTGATTGAATGGAATAAGTATAGTTTGTTTTTCAAGTATTTTACTAAACCAACCATAACTTTAAGGCATGGCTGTAAGTTTGTGAACATTTGAAATGATAGCCTATGCCAAATTCATTTCTTTGGTCCTTAATTTGGTAATAACTCCAGTAAATAGGACCAAATTATTGCAGTGATGTTTCTGATCTGTGGTTCTCTTTTACAATAGTATCCTTCAATTTGCTGCTTAGTGTTTGAGAAGTTTATAAGGTAAACACTCTCTTGTGCAATTTTCCATTTTTATTTATAACTCTGAAACTTCATCATTTGTTTTTAATCTTGTTTTTTTTGGTTCTGTATTGCTTAGTAATCTTATTGGAATATTTATTTTAAAAGAAATTCATTATTTCTCCTCATACAAAGGCCTATCTGTGTTTTTATGGTAGTGCACAATGGTCAAGAATAAGCCTTGAACCTAATACGTATGTGTACGCGTGTGCTGTCTGGATTTACAGCTCGGATCTTTTGCAGTATGTCACTGCATTGCACTAAATGCGTACACTGCCATCTATAAAGTGTGCTTTTTTAATCCTTGTGTAATATAATATTGACTAACCAGACTGTTATCAACTCTAAATTTCTCCACATATCTCTTCTCAAAACAACAGAATAATGAATACTGAATAAACTTAACGTAATACAACTGATGCAGAATAACATACAAAATTATGGCATAAATTGTTTTAAATGTGGTCCATTGTCATGAAAAGAACACATCTTCATAAAACCTGCATTAGAATTGTTATAAACATTAATTCGTAAGAATCAGAGGTAGGTTATAAGTAACACTTGTAGCACCAGTATGTGATATTAATAACAAAATTATGAGCAGTTATCCTCTGAGTTCCCATACTTGTCATATAATTACAGTTACTAATTTTATAAAGTACTACTAGTTTAGAAGAAATAGGAATTTTCTTCATCTTAAGTTTCCTTGAGTAGCATTTTTGGCCATCACTGCCCTCTGTTAGCACAAATTTTTATACACTACTGTCCTTTTACACCCAGCTTCTGCAAATGATCATGCAGCTCTCCACCAATAGGAGTGTGACACAATTCCTGTAGTAACCAGTATAACAGTGAGTGTAAGAGTATTTCATTGAATTGGTACAAACATGCACAGTCAAATGTATTAAATATTATTAGAGCCATTTGGCAGTACAAGTTTACTTAAACGTATGCTATCAATATGTGTGACAGTTTAGTCTTCATACAAGTTGGAGATAAAACCTGAAAAACATCGATTAATTGATTGCAACTTGGTTCCTCAATTTGAGTGAACACAAGGAAGTTGACATTGGATTGTTGTTTCATTTGAAATGTTCTGTACAGGGTGAAATGACTAACTTCTTTCCCTTTAAATATTAATAAAATTTTGTTTCTCCACTTTGTTAAAAGCTATAGCCATTCTGTTTATCTGCAGATAACAAAACTTAATTTTTTAAAATTATACAGAAATCATCAAAGTTGCATGAAATTTTGAACAGCTGTATGAAATGGAATTTTATTTTTGTTCAGTTTTACCATGAAAAGTTAAATCTTTTGAAATAAATTGGCTTATTTTGATGTATCCTGTCTCACCACTGGGAAGTTAAATATGTTGCATTATTCTGATTTATTACCATCAAGAAATAACACATGCTTCGTGGTCTGATCTATTCTGTATTCACGAATTAGCATGTTGGAATATTCTGATGTATCCTGGTATAATAAAATACAAACACACATGTTAGCATGCTTTGATGTATCACGCTTTCACTGTCAAGAAGCTACTCATTTTGACATACTCTAATGAATTCTGTATCACCATTAAGTAACATTTATTTACATACTCTGTCGTGTATCACCATCAACATAATACATCAATATACTTTGGTGTGATCTATATTACTACTAAAGTGGTAATTACTGAAAGAAGTGTGCTTAGTTAAATACACTGATTGGAAAAGAAATCATTGTAAATTTTAAATAATTGTGACTTTGATGGGATCTGTATCCATTTGAAGCACATAACCATCAAGCATACTTCATCCTTAACCACCTGTACAAACACGTTTCCATTACAAATATGGAATTTTCAAAGAAACCTTTAATTCTTCTTTCATCTCCAAATCAAGTTACAAGAGGAAAAATCTAGTTGCAGACTTAATATTTTAAAAGCTATTATTACTTACTTGGGATCCATCTGAATATGATATGAGTACCAAAGAAAAAAAAAAATTATGTATGAGGAAAAAAAAGTAACACCATCATTTATAAAGAATGCTAAAACTAGAACCATGTGTCTTCTTGGGTCTGGATGATCAGTAGGTAAAACTGAAAGCAGGTGTGTCTTAGTAACCTTGGTGATTTCAGCTCCAATAGTGTATATTAAAGTTGTTGCAGTTAAAAGCTCATTTGGTACCTGCCCTGTGAAAGTGAGTTTTCTTGGGGCACCCCGTTCCACATGTCCAAATCTTAGGCATTGGTTCTTTAGATCCCAGCCAAGGCAATATCCTTGCTCAGCCGTGAATCATGCCGTTTGAGTTGATGTTTCGTTTGCTCTCGTCTGCTGTTCTGTCTATGGACTCCAGCCTGGCCTACTTCCCTTGTACTGCCTTTGTCTCGCTCTCCTTCCTCACCCATCATTTTCATACTGCCCCACCTCACTTCATCGCCTTAAACGAGGTCAAATAAAAAATACAGGAAAACTCCCACGTAAAGTAAATAATCTTCCATGAGCAGGGACAAAGAGGAACTACTGGCCACCCCTGTTGGGAGAGAATTCATCAGATTTCTCTTTCTCTAAACTAAATCCCTGCCAAGTTTGTTTCATTTCTTCTCAGGTCTGGGCAGTCAGCAGGTAAAACCACTTTTATCGCTACAACTTAAGAAAAACTTAAAAATAAAAATTTGGTTATAAGATGTACATTCAGATGCTTTTACATGTATAGATATGTCATTCCCAAATAGTTTGATTAGTAGGAGTATTGCTAGATTTTGTCAAACTTAAGATCTATTAAATAGTTCATGAGGTTGTGTATTGCAGTACATTTATTAACTTTATATGTGGACAGTTATTCTTAACTAACCAATTTTTCATCAAAATCCAGTTATGACTAACATGTTACTTATCTAATTTCAGCTTTTGATGCTTAGCCCTAAAACAGTACATGTTTTATGTGTTCTCCACTGTACTTTCCTGACTGTTGAACATTTGGTGTTTTGGTGCACATAATTTGTGTTACATTTATATTTTAGCTGTTTAGATAACCATAGACAGCATTTGTTTTATCTACTTGTGTTTTTTGTGTATATAGGTACAAACAAACCATTTTCAACAAGACTAAGGCCATTGTTTATAAATACTGTGCATAGATTTGTCAGAAAAACTTCACAACTAATCAGATTTATGAGGCTTCGCATGCACATGGTTCGTATAGTACTGAAAATGTACAGAAACCTGTTTTAAGTGAAATATCATGAACAAAATATTTACATTGTTAATATTAATGCCTTTTATGCTACCTTATGTACTGAGTTGACAGCTTTATAAGAGATAATGAATTTGTTAAATTTTTAATCTGTAGTCATTCCTAATTAAAAGTTTAATGCAGTCCTTCTCAAGTTTACTAGATTTTCTTGTCAGTCTGAACCCTCATAACCAAATTGTTCCTCTACTGTATTTCCTGATGAATACCTATATTTCTGTGTTTCAGAGGCTAGCCCTGCATGCAGGGCACTTCCAAGTGTCCTGTATGTAACAACAAAGATCTGTTTAACACAGAGATGTGGAAACATGGCATTCACACACAAGAACGGTAGGTGATAAATTTACAACTGTTTTGTGTTGTTTCTACAAAATTAATAAGGGTATTTCAACTTATGATTTTGTTGCTTGTAGTATTATGTATTTTTCACCTACATAATTTTCTCAGTACTCATCCATACTGAGTACCATAACTTATTTTCTTTGAGGCAGTACTTGTTCTGCTTTTTTTCAGATGCGTCCATTTTATTGTTCTGTCAGAAAGCATTTATTCATTGACACTGAAATTGTTGTTTTTTTATGATTACATGTATGTTTTTCTTTTCTAAAACAAGTCCACTTTCATCTAGCTGGGAACCTTTATTTTTTTTTAGAACTTTACCTCATCTACACATTAATATTCACTCTTGCAGCTACTGAATACCATCCTGTACTTTTTTGTTTAGCATATTGAAACATGTCTGTAAATTTTACTTGTGAATTAAAAAAAATGATCACACATAGTTGTGGACTTGTGAAATGGACGTTCTTGACTGACTTGACTGAACTAATGGCAATTTTATCTTGTTAATATTTGAAAAACCTGAAAAGTAAACCACTTTTTTCTCAGATGTTTTTATTCAGTATTTTGCTCATTCCAGTTTTAACATCACAGTTTTGATTTAGGATTAACACCTTCCACAAGTTCTAAACTTTGAGTTTTATTTTGCTTGATTTTCCATGACTTGTATGAAGGAAGGGCATTTGATATTTTGAATTTGAATTTGTTATTTTATTGAATTATTAATTTTCACAACTTTCAGTTACCTAGGAAAGAGAAAAAAACAGACTTGGTATCAAATATTGTTTTTCTATTAACAGGAATACCTTTTCAAACAAGAAGAAAATGCCTTTGAGAACATAGAATAAAGTATTGCCAGTGTGATCGACATACTGTATTTGTCCAAAAGGAAGAAAGTTTAGCTCAAAGAAAGGTAAAAGTGCATATTCAGATATTGAAAATAGAATCATTTTAATGCCATATAATTATTCTTCAGTCTTAAAGAGTGACTGTTCTATAATTTCAAGGAAAATTTTAACAACTGATCACTTTCAGGATCTAAAGTGTTATAAAACTGACCATAGGGAGGAAAAAAACATTACAGAAAATAAACAGCTAAATTCATGAAATAAGATGTGAAAACCAAGCAAAAAAAAATAACTTGAATTTGTTTTCTAAACTAAAGTAGGTTAATTCAACATAAATAGATTTGAAAGAACATTTAAATAATGAACAATAAAGTTTTTACTTTTCAAAAAGACTAAAAACTAGTCAGACAAATTCTGTGGTGGGTATAACAACATGCACTATTGTTTTTAAAATGTATAAATATAAGGTATTATGTTTTCTGCTGGTACAGTGGTAAGTCTGCAGATTTACAACACTAAAATCAGGGGTTTGATTCCCCTCGGTGGACTCAGCAGATAGCCTGATATGGCTGCTATAAGAAAAACATACAAACACACACACAAAGTAATGTGTCTTCTCCAAAAGCTATCTCTCCTTCAAATGTACCCAGTTTTCAAATACTAAATTTTGTAGCACAGTTAATATGTTCTTGAAGAATATTGTTTGTTATCTGGTGAAATTAAAGGAAAATGACTTGATGAATTAGAAATTTCAGATTATAATATTTTTCATACAGATTTTGTTTTTGAGGACTTCAGCTTATTTTTTTTAAAGAGTTATTAGTACATAAATATATATATATATATAAATGTTTGTTTTCAGTGACTGGGAGATTTTAGTCTGTAAGGCTTGTGGATCTCAAGGCTGTCACCTTCTCTGTAGGGATCCTGACTGTCCAAACCTTTCTGGGAATGCCCTAGATGTGTAGATATAACTGAGAAATGTAAGAGAAGTTACTCATAGTAGCTGTAATGCTCACTTTATCTCTAATCTCACTGCTGTATGGTATGTAGCTATATAAATTTAAATTACTTCTTGTGTTTTAAGTCAAGCAATACAGCATAGCATTTTGTGGTTTGTAATGATTGTGTAACTTTAATTGCTAAGATGTGACACCTTGAAAAGTGAAAATTTTAAGGTGCCATGAAAAAGAGATTTCAAACCGGGTGTTGAATGTAATAATCTTTACTTTGCCCACATATATGCATTATTAAGTTGTCCATATTATCTACAGGATTACTTATTAGAGGTTATGCTATTAATAAAATTATAAGAAATGTTTAAGATACTGGTAACTCCTACATTTGACTGTTCTTTTTTTGTTTTCAAACCTACATCAAAAGAAAACTTTCGTGTAGTAAAGTTTTTTTTCTCCTTTCTCCCTGTCTCTAAGTCAAACTAGCATTTTACTTTAAACTTGTAATAAGAAAATAGCAAAGGAACTTGCACAAAATAGTGATGTAGCAACTTATTGTTATTAAATCTTATAAAGACTGAGAGTAAAAAAAAAATTATTAATTATAATTGACACATATAAACTTATTACAGATTAATATAACTTTTTAATTTTAGTTGCTGTAGTAGATTAAGATGTTTGATTTGGAGTGATTAACTGTGTTTCCATTTCAGTGAAATGTAGGATGTCTGAAACTAAATCCAACAATATGAATGACAATGACTTCATGGAATTAAAAGCAAGTGGGAAAGTAGCCATTCAGAACTTGCTCATAAAGTTTTGTTAGCACAAAACAAAGAGACTGAAAATTTGGTAGAAGTTTCTGCCACATTAGAAGAATCTGGAAAGAGAGCGATGTGACATCAATAACTGACTTTGACATAAGAGAAAAATGTTGCATGAATGTAAAGTAAAACTAGTTCATTTAGAAGATCTGTATCATCAACACCAGAGAGATTTTACAGTGATGTCTTTTCAGGATGACAATTTTAAGAAAAAAGCAAATGTAAGTGAAGAAAAGAATTCTAAATCATTTCAAATCAGTAAACAGGTTACAGATAGTGATAAAGTTACTCAATCAAAGTAACTCAAAAGGTTCAACAAACTTGTCATTAGGTAAGAGTGCCAACTTTGAGCACTGGAGCAACCCATGGAAGGACTTTAATGATGTTAATTTAACCTCCAATAAACCTGTATTCTTTCAGATAAATCATGGAGTAACTCCTGGAATGTATCGTTTGGATATATTTATGAGACAAGATGATGGTAAACCCCAGTTAAGCTGGGATTTGTAATCTTTCACTTCCATCAGTTAATCCAAATGACAAAAACCAACCAATATCAATAGTAACATTGGAACAGTTACTTTGTGATTCAGTTAGTAGAACTAAGGATGAAAACCAAAGCAATTGTTCCACTTCATCGAAAGTGAAATAAGAGACTTTAAATCAAGTTCAGAGGAAAAGGTAGGACCTGAATCTGTCTTAAAAGTTCATCTTCTAGTAGTAAAATTACCTTAAAGAATGCAGTTGTCCAGGAATGTGAACATTATCACAGTGCAAGTAACCATTTAGCATACAACCACGGAGTAAATTACAAAAACCAACAAATGATCATGACATACCAGATTATATATCACCAACCTCCAACAGCAAAAATGCATCTAGAAACAAAGGACGATAGAGTGCAAGAACTACATGTAAGTAAAGTGTGTGAAACTACAATCTCTTCTTCTTGTGATGTTCAAATCATTGATAAACCAGCAGATATCAACTGTAGATTAAAATGCACTGCTCAGAGTAAATGTGTTTCTTCAGATATGAATAGCTTTGGGGATGATTCTAATACACATTGTTTGTCCCAAGATACTGCAGTAGATGGTAACTCAGTCTGTGGTGTTGCATCAGAAAATGAAGACCAACATTGTATGGCAACTTTTCAGAGTATTCCTGCAAATTCCACATTCACTGAAAGTGTGACTACATGTATTAATACTTCAGGTGTATTGAAAACAGCAAAATATGATACAAATCAAAAAAAATCTTACAGTTTTGAAATAAGTAACAGTATAAGTAGTGTTTATGACAAAGATCAATCTGTTATCAAGCCAGAAGAAATTAGCATCTTCAGCTCTGGTGTTGAAGCTCAGAAAATAAAAGTAGACAAAGTGGATTTACACAGTACAGAAAAGTCCACAAGCCAGAAGCACTTATTTATATGCTTAAATTCAGCGGGTACTCTCGTCTGATCTGAGGTCGACAACATCGTCCGACTGCACCTCCTTCCTTCGTGCTTCCGGCACTGCATGGGCAACCGCGTTCAACGTACCCGCTACGCCTCCTGACGTGGAGGAGAAGGAGAGAATCAGACAGGCCTGCCGATGCTTCCCGGCTCGCGAGAAGCTGTTGTTCTATTCAGGCACTTTTCAAACTTACTTTCGGTCTACGGGATTGCGACTACCGCCTCCCCGACGAGACCAATGTGGCCGATTGGCTTAAGAGAGACTGCCCGCTCTCACCAAACATGCCTAGGAGACTGTATTCCGACCCTCAGACAGGCGAGGCTCCGGGCGTGACCCGGAGCCGCAATGTGCGTTCGAAAAATGAGTGCTCAATGTGTCCTGCAATTCACACCAAGTCTCGCAGCTAGCTGCGTTCTTCATCGACCCACGAGCCGAGTGATCCACCGCTTAGAGTCGTGAATCTTTCCGTCAATTCCTGTTTCAATTAAAGACCACATTCTCGAACTGGAGGAAATGGAGAGACGTGCAGCCTCTCCTGTTTGCCACAAGGAACCCCGCTCGGGGCTCCTTAATATTTCCTCACCACCCGCCGACGGTGGATTTTCAGTTTCGAGACTTTATCACATGAAGCAGGCGGGCCCCTTCTAAAGACTAAGGGGCCTCATTAAACCTAGCAGCCGAGTTTGGCCCCGCGAGGAAACAGAGCCCGCGTGCTCGCGTAACCCTTACGTTTCCTACCCTGACGGGGCAGAGGACCAAACACGGTTACACCTCGCGTCAGCACAAGCGCCGTGGCTCGGACACCCGCTACGGGGTTCACCTGACGCGAGCATATAGGTACCTGAACGTTCTAGCTCTCATCCCACTGGATGCGGGAGAGCCACCGCGGCGAGACCAAACACACGTATTAACCATGTGCTACGCGGACCCCTTTCGCGGACGGTCCGGCGGTCTCCGGGTATTGTTCAGAGAGAGTCTTTGTTTGGAGTGGGGAATCCCTGCCGGCAAGACGGGCCGAGCTGGGCACTCTCTACATCCCCGATAATGATCCTTCCGCAGGTTCACCTACGGAAACCTTGTTACGACTTTTACTTCCTCTAAATGATCAAGTTTGGTCATCTTTCCGGCACACAGGCGCGACCCGAAAGCCGCTCCAGCAGCCAGTCCGAAGACCTCACTAAATCATTCAATCGGTAGTAGCGACGGGCGGTGTGTACAAAGGGCAGGGACGTAATCAACACGAGCTGATGACTCGTGCTTACTGGGAATTCCTCGTTCAAGGGGAATAATTACAAGCCCCTATCCCTATCACGAAGGAGGTTCAACGGGTTACCCAGTCCTACCGGACAGGGGCAATCACACGCTGATTCCTTCAGTGTAGCGCGCGTGCGGCCCCGGACATCTAAGGGCATCACAGACCTGTTATTGCTCTGTCTCGTGCGGCTAAACGCCGCTTGTCCCTCTAAGAAGATCGACCGACACGTGTGATCAGTCGTCTATTTAATAGGCTAGAGTCTCGTTCGTTATCGGAATTAACCAGACAAATCGCTCCACCAACTAAGAACGGCCATGCACCACCACCCACTGAATCAAGAAAGAGCTCTTAATCTGTCAATCCTTCCAGTGTCCGGGCCGGGTGAGTTTCCCGTGTTGAGTCAAATTAAGCCGCAGGCTCCACTCCTGGTGGTGCCCTTCCGTCAATTCCTTTAAGTTTCAGCTTTGCAACCATACTTCCCCCGGAACCCAAACACTTTGGTTTCCCGGAAGCTGCCCGCCGAGTCGTTTGAGGAACTCAGGCGGATCGCTGGTTGGCATCGTTTATGGTTAGAACTAGGGCGGTATCTGATCGCCTTCGAACCTCTAACTTTCGTTCTTGATTAATGAAAACATTCTTGGCAAATGCTTTCGCAGTAGTTCGTCTTGCGACGGTCCAAGAATTTCACCTCTAGCGTCGCAATACGAATGCCCCGTCTGTCCCTCTTAATCATTACCTCGTGTTCCGAAAACCAACAAAATAGAACCGAGGTCCTATTCCATTATTCCATGCACCATTATTCAGGCGTTTCGCCTGCTTTGAGCACTCTAATTTTTCAAAGTAAACTTGCCGGCCACCCAAGACACTCAATCAAGGGCACCGAGGGAAAACCGGCAGGATGTTTAGGCCAGGAAGTAACCGCCAAAGCGGACCCCCTGTCTAGAACTGAGATCCAACTACGAGCTTTTTAACCGCAACAACTTTAATATACGCTATTGAGCTGGAATTACCGCGGCTGCTGGCACCAGACTTGCCCTCCAATAGATCCTCGTTAAAGGATTTAGAGTGTACTCATTCCAATTACGGGGCCTCGATAGAGTCCCGTATCGTTATTTTTCGTCACTACCTCCCCGTTCTGGGAGTGGGTAATTTGCGCGCCTGCTGCCTTCCTTGGATGTGGTAGCCGTTTCTCAGGCTCCCTCTCCGGAATCGAACCCTGATTCCCCGTTACCCGTTACGACCATGGTAGGCGCATAACCTACCATCGACAGTTGATAAGGCAGACACTTGAAAGATGCGTCGCCGGTGCTAGACCGTGCGATCAGCCAAAAGTTATCCAGAGTCACCATCATTTGCGGACCGAGGTCCGATTGGTCTTGGTCTAATAAATGCGCTCGTCCCGTGAGGTCGGAGCTTTGTTGCATGTATTAGCTCTAGAATTACCACAGTTATCCAAGTAGGAAAGTACGATCTAAGGAACAACGGCTGGATAATGAGCCATTCGCGGTTTCACCTTATTTCGGCATGTACTTAGACATGCATGGCTTAATCTTTGAGACAAGCATATGACTACTGGCAGGATCAACCAGGTATCTTTTCTCGTTCGGTGCAAGCCACCCGCTCCAACGGCGAGTAGAAACACCACTCTCGAATCGGCAGACGCGTGGCTAGACACACGCCTGCCGTTCTCTGTCTACTTCGTGTCACCAATCACGAGACAGACCTCTTACACACTCTAGAGTACGAGTTCTCCAAAACAACAGTTCCGATAAAACGAAACAAACTAGGGCGTATCAGGAAGAACCGACCTTCGGAGGACAGCTCAACCCACACTAAGCTATATCGAAAATGATGCATATTCCGATGTCTCGGCATGGTTACCCGAAACTCGTCGCATCAGCAGTGGGAACAGAACGTCTTTCGTAACAAAGACAATCGTTAATCGCTCGGATTAACTCGTACGCGTGCGGTCGAACGCACGTACTGCTTTATCCCCGCTCGGACCGAGAGGAAAGGGAAACAGTCACCGTTATTGACGTGCCCCGTGAAAGGGAAGGGCCGCTCGAACCCTTGGTTTGACAAGCTGAAATTCAACGGCTCGTGCAGAGCACGCTGCGGGTCCAGCATCCCTTGTGTCTCTGACTGAGACCGGCTAATCGCTCGGATTAACTCGTAGGCGTGCGGTCGAACGCACGTACTGCTTTTATCCCCGCTCGGACCGAGAGGGAAAGGGAAACATTCACCGTAAATAACATTCCCCGTGAAAGGGAAGGGCCGCTCGGACCCTTGGTTTGACAAGCTGAAATTCAACGACTCGTGCAGAGCACGCTGCGGGTCCAGCATCCCGTGTGTCTCTGACTGAGACCGGCTAATCGCTCGGATTAACTCGTAGGCGTGCGGTCGAACGCACGTACTGCTTTTATCCCCGCTCGGACCGAGAGGGATAGGGAAACAGTCACCGTTGTTCACGTGCCCCGTGAAAGGGAAGAGCCGCTCGGACCCTTGGTTTGACATGCTGAAATTCAACGACTCGTGCAGAGCACGCTGCGGGTCCAGCATCCCGTGTGTCTCTGACTGAGACCGGCTAATCGCTCGGATTAACTCGTAGGGTGCAGTCGAACGCACGTACTGCTTTTATCCCCACACGGACAGAGAGGGAAAGGGAAACAGTCACCGTTGTTCACGTGCCCCGTGAAAGGGAAGAGCCGCTCGGACCCTTGGTTTGACATGCTGAAATTCAACGGCTCGTGCAGAGCACGCTGCGGGTCCAGCATCCCGTGTGTCTCTTAATGAGACTGGCTAATCGCTCGGATTAACTCGTAGCCGTGCGGTTGAACGCACGTACTGCTTTTATCCCCGCTCGGACCGAGAGGGAAAGGGAAACAGTCACCGTAAATAACATGCCCCGTGAAAGGGAAGGGCCGCTCGGACCCTTGGTTTGACAAGCTGAAATTCAACGACTCGTGCAGAGCACGCTGCGGGTCCAGCATCCCGTGTGTCTCTGACTGAGACCGGCTAATCGCTCGGATTAACTCGTAGGCGTGCGGTCGAACGCACGTACTGCTTTTATCCCCGCTCGGACCGAGAGGGAAAGGGAAACAGTCACCGATATTGACGTGCCCCGTGAAAGGGAAGAGCCGCTCGGACCCATGGTTTGACATGCTGAAATTCAACGGCTCGTGCAGAGCACGCTGCGGGTCCAGCATCCCGTGTGTCTCTGACTGAGACCGGCTAATCGCTCGGATTAACTCGTAGGCGTGCGGTCTAACGCACGTACTGCTTTTATCCCCGCTCGGAACGAGAGGGAAAGGGAAACAGTCACCGTAAATAACATGCCCCGTGAAAGGGAAGGGCCGCTCGGACCCTTGGTTTGACAAGCTGAAATTCAACGACTCGTGCAGAGCACGCTGCGGGTCCAGCATCCCGTGAGTCTCTGACTGAGACCGGCTAATCGCTCGGATTAACTCGTAGGCGTGCGGTCGAACGCACGTACTGCTTTATCCCCGCTCGGACCGAGAGGGAAAGGGAAACAGTCACCGTTATTGACGTGCCCCGTGAAAGGGAAGAGCCGCTCGGACCCTTGGTTTGACATGCTGAAATTCAACGGCTCGTGCAGAGCACGCTGCGGGTCCAGCATCCCGTGTGTCTCTGACTGAGACCGGCTAATCGCTCGGATTAACTCGTAGGCGTGCGGTCGAACGCACGTACTGCTTTTATCCCCGCTCGGACCGAGAGGGAAAGGGAAACAGTCACCGTAAATAACATGCCCCGTGAAAGGGAAGGGCCGCTCGGACCCTTGGTTTGACAAGCTGAAATTCAACGACTCGTGCAGAGCACGCTGCGGGTCCAGCATCCCGTGTGTCTCTGACTGAGACCGGCTAATCGCTCGGATTAACTCGTAGGCGTGCGGTCGAACGCACGTACTGCTTTTATCCCCGCTCGGACCGAGAGGGAAAGGGAAACAGTCACCGTTATTGACGTGCCCCGTGAAAGGGAAGGGCCGCTCGGACCCTTGGTTTGACAAGCTGAAATTCAACGGCTCGTGCAGAGCACGCTGCGGGTCCAGCATCCCGTGTGTCTCTGACTGAGACCGGCTAATCGCTCGGATTAACTCGTAGGCGTGCGGTCGAACGCACGTACTGCTTTTATCCCCGCTCGGACCGAGAGGGAAAGGGAAACAGTCACCGTAAATAACATGCCCCGTGAAAGGGAAGGGCCGCTCGGACCCTTGGTTTGACAAGCTGAAATTCAACGACTCGTGCAGAGCACGCTGCGGGTCCAGCATCCCGTGTGTCTCTGACTGAGACCGGCTAATCGCTCGGATTAACTCGTAGGCGTGCGGTCGAACGCACGTACTGCTTTTATCCCCGCTCGGACCGAGAGGGATAGGGAAACAGTCACCGTTGTTCACGTGCCCCGTGAAAGGGAAGAGCCGCTCGGACCCTTGGTTTGACATGCTGAAATTCAACGGCTCGTGCAGAGCACGCTGCGGGTCCAGCATCCCGTGTGTCTCTGACTGAGACCGGCTAATCGCTCGGATTAACTCGTAGGCGTGCGGTCGAACGCACGTACTGCTTTTATCCCCGCTCGGACCGAGAGGGAAAGGGAAACAGTCACCGTTGTTCACGTGCCCCGTGAAAGGGAAGAGCCGCTCGGACCCTTGGTTTGACATGCTGAAATTCAACGGCTCGTGCAGAGCACGCTGCGGGTCCAGCATCCCGTGTGTCTCTGACTGAGACCGGCTAATCGCTCGGATTAACTCGTAGGCGTGCGGTCGAACGCACGTACTGCTTTTATCCCCGCTCGGACCGAGAGGGAAAGGGAAACAGTCACCGTAAATAACATGCCCCGTGAAAGGGAAGGGCCGCTCGGACCCTTGGTTTGACAAGCTGAAATTCAACGACTCGTGCAGAGCACGCTGCGGGTCCAGCATCCCGTGTGTCTCTGACTGAGACCGGCTAATCGCTCGGATTAACTCGTAGGCGTGCGGTCGAACGCACGTACTGCTTTTATCCCCGCTCGGACCGAGAGGGAAAGGGAAACAGTCACCGTTGTTCACGTGCCCCGTGAAAGGGAAGAGCCGCTCGGACCCTTGGTTTGACATGCTGAAATTCAACGGCTCGTGCAGAGCACGCTGCGGGTCCAGCATCCCGTGTGTCTCTGACTGAGACCGGCTAATCGCTCGGATTAACTCGTAGGCGTGCGGTCGAACGCACGTACTGCTTTTATCCCCGCTCGGACCGAGAGGGAAAGGGAAACAGTCACCGTAAATAACATGCCCCGTGAAAGGGAAGGGCCGCTCGGACCCTTGGTTTGACAAGCTGAAATTCAACGACTCGTGCAGAGCACGCTGCGGGTCCAGCATCCCGTGTGTCTCTGACTGAGACCGGCTAATCGCTCGGATTAACTCGTAGGCGTGCGGTCGAACGCACGTACTGCTTTTATCCCCGCTCGGACCGAGAGGGAAAGGGAAACAGTCACCGTTGTTCACGTGCCCCGTGAAAGGGAAGAGCCGCTCGGACCCTTGGTTTGACATGCTGAAATTCAACGGCTCGTGCAGAGCACGCTGCGGGTCCAGCATCCCGTGTGTCTCTGACTGAGACCGGCTAATCGCTCGGATTAACTCGTAGGCGTGCGGTCGAACGCACGTACTGCTTTTATCCCCGCTCGGACCGAGAGGAAAGGGAAACAGTCACCGTAAATAACATGCCCCGTGAAAGGGAAGGGCCGCTCGGACCCTTGGTTTGACAAGCTGAAATTCAACGACTCGTGCAGAGCACGCTGCGGGTCCAGCATCCCGTGTGTCTCTGACTGAGACCGGCTAATCGCTCGGATTAACTCGTAGGCGTGCGGTCGAACGCACGTACTGCTTTATCCCCGCTCGGACCGAGAGGGAAAGGGAAACAGTCACCGTTATTGACGTGCCCCGTGAAAGGGAAGGGCCGCTCGGACCCTTGGTTTGACAAGCTGAAATTCAACGGCTCGTGCAGAGCACGCTGCGGGTCCAGCATCCCGTGTGTCTCTGACTGAGACCGGCTAATCGCTCGGATTAACTCGTAGGCGTGCGGTCGAACGCACGTACTGCTTTATCCCCGCTCGGACAGAGAGGGAAAGGGAAACAGTCACCGTTGTTCACGTGCCCCGTGAAAGGGAAGAGCCGCTCGGACCCTTGGTTTGACATGCTGAAATTCAACGGCTCGTGCAGAGCACGCTGCGGGTCCAGCATCCCGTGTGTCTCTTAATGAGACTGGCTAATCGCTCGGATTAACTCGTAGCCGTGCGGTCGAACGCACGTACTGCTTTTATCCCCGCTCGGACCGAGAGGGAAAGGGAAACAGTCACCGTAAATAACATGCCCGTGAAAGGGAAGGGCCGCTCGGACCCTTGGTTTGACAAGCTGAAATTCAACGACTCGTGCAGAGCACGCTGCGGGTCCAGCATCCCGTGTGTCTCTGACTGAGACCGGCTAATCGCTCGGATTAACTCGTAGGCGTGCGGTCGAACGCACGTACTGCTTTATCCCCGCTCGGACCGAGAGGGAAAGGGAAACAGTCACCGATATTGACATGCCCCGTGAAAGGGAAGAGCCGCTCGGACCCTTGGTTTGACATGCTGAAATTCAACGGCTCGTGCAGAGCACGCTGCGGGTCCAGCATCCCGTGTGTCTCTGACTGAGACCGGCTAATCGCTCGGATTAACTCGTAGGCGTGCGGTCGAACGCACGTACTGCTTTTATCCCCGCTCGGACCGAGAGGGAAAGGGAAACAGTCACCGTAAATAACATGCCCGTGAAAGGGAAGGGCCGCTCGGACCCTTGGTTTGACAAGCTGAAATTCAACGACTCGTGCAGAGCACGCTGCGGGTCCAGCATCCCGTGTGTCTCTGACTGAGACCGGCTAATCGCTCGGATTAACTCGTAGGCGTGCGGTCGAACGCACGTACTGCTTTTATCCCCGCTCGGACCGAGAGGGAAAGGGAAACAGTCACCGTTATTGACTTGCCCCGTGAAAGGGAAGAGCCGCTCGGACCCTTGGTTTGACATGCTGAAATTCAACGACTCGTGCAGAGCACGCTGCGGGTCCAGCATCCCGTGTGTCTCTGACTGAGACCGGCTAATCGCTCGGATTAACACGTAGGGGTGCGGTCGAACGCACGTACTGCTTTATCCCCGCTCGGACCGAGAGGAAAGGGAAACAGTCACCGTTATTGACTTGCCCCGTGAAAGGGAAGAGCCGCTCGGACCCTTGGTTTGACATGCTGAAATTCAACGACTCGTGCAGAGCACGCTGCGGGTCCAGCATCCCGTGTGTCTCTGACTGAGACCGGCTAATCGCTCGGATTAACACGTAGGGTGCGGTCGAACGCACGTACTGCTTTTATCCCCGCTCGGACCGAGAGGGAAAGGGAAACAGTCACCGTAAATGACATGCCCCGTGAAAGGGAAGGGCCGCTCGGACCCTTGGTTTGACAAGCTGAAATTCAACGACTCGTGCAGAGCACGCTGCGGGTCCAGCATCCCGTGTGTCTCTGACTGAGACCGGCTAATCGCTCGGATTAACTCGTAGGCGTGCGGTCGAACGCACGTACTGCTTTTATCCCCGCTCGGAACGAGAGAGAAGGGAAACAGTCACCGTAAATAACATGCCCCGTGAAAGGGAAGGGCCGCTCGGACCCTTGGTTTGACAAGCTGAAATTCAACGACTCGTGCAGAGCACGCTGCGGGTCCAGCATCCCGTGTGTCTCTGACTGAGACCGGCTAATCGCTCGGATTAACTCGTAGGCGTGCGGTCGAACGCACGTACTGCTTTTATCCCCGCACGGACCGAGAGGGAACGGGAAACAGCTACCCATATATTTTACGACAGTAACCTCTTCCACCGAGGCACGTCAAAAACCACCGTTACAGGTGGTGCCGAATCCACCGAGACGGGTAGAACGACAAACTTACTAGGAAAACGCCGCACAGTGTTCTTAAAACCATCACTTCTCGCAACATTCTTTTCGCTCCAATATATTGTTTCAATCCACCATTACGTTCGTTCATTCAATATCTCTCGGCCTCTTACATTCTTTGTTCGGCCATTTCTTAACACTATCGGCAGTCGTTTTCGCTAGTACTCACCACCTGTGTGGAAACGGGCCGTGACCAGCCCACAGGTCCCGGGCACGCCGGGTTAAAAGGTGAGAGGAGGCTTAACACAATGTTACAATCCTGTCTCAGACAGACTATGCCCCTATATAGAGAAGGAAACTAAATTTAATGCCATCAGAACCCATTAGTACGGCATTTGAAAGTGCGGTAAAGGCAAGGGACCAAGCGGAATAGTTCCGCATCGCTACCCTGAGTTGCGTCAAATTGGTCCTCAGTTTTGAGTGAAAAGTGGTGAAAATGAACGCTGAAAAACAACGTTTCTAACTATCAAACTGATTTTGCCATTTCCTCCCACTTTCCAAATTTCACCGAACTCTCCTCACATCCATGCCGTCTTTGGCATCACTCTATACGGGAGAAAATTTCTTAAAGTCGTACTCCCTTTCAGGTCCGTCTCAGACAGACTATGCCCCTATATAGAGAAGGAAACTACATTTAATGCCATCAGAACCCATTAGTACGGCATTTCAAAGTGCGGTAAAAGGCGAGAACCTATGCGGGCAAGTTCCGCATCGCAACCCTGAGTTGCGTCAAATTGGTCCTCAGTTTTGAGTGAAAAGTGGTGAAAATGAACGCTGAAAACAACGTTTCTAACTATCAAACTGATTTTGCCATTTCCTCCCACTTTCCAAATTTCACCGAACTCTCCTCACATCCATGCCGTCTTTGGCATCACTCTATACGGGAGAAAATTTCTTAAAGTCGTACTCCCTTTCAGGTCCGTCTCAGACAGACTATGCCCCCTATATAGAGAAGGAAACTACATTTAATGCCATCAGAACCCATTAGTACGGCATTTGAAAGTGCGGTAAACGGCGAGAGCCTATGCGGGCAAGTTCCGCATCGCAACCCTGAGTTGCGTCAAATTGGTCCTCAGTTTTGAGTGAAAAGTGGTGAAAATGAACGCTGAAAACAACGTTTCTAACTATCAAACTGATTTTGCCATTTCCTCCCACTTTCCAAATTTCACCGAACTCGCCTCACATCCATGCCGTCTTTGGCATCACACTATACGGGAGAAAATTTCTTAAAGCCGTCCTCCCTTTGAAGTCCGTCTCAGACAGACTATGCTCCCTATATATAGAAGGAAACTACATTTAATGCCATCAGAACCCATTAGTACGGCTTTTGAAAGTGCGGTAAAAGGCGAGAGCCTATGCGGGCAAGTTCCGCATCGCAACCCTGAGTTGCGTCAAATTGGTCCTCAGTTTTGAGTGAAAAAGTGGTGAAAATGAACGCTGAAAAACAACGTTTCTAACTATCAAACTGATTTTGCCATTTCCTCCCACTTTCCAAATTTCACCGAACTCTCCTCACATCCATGCCGTCTTTGGCATCACTCTATACGGGAGAAAATTTCTTAAAGTCGTACTCCCTTTCAGGTCCGTCTCAGACAGACTATGCCCCCTATATAGAGAAGGAAACTACATTTAATGCCATCAGAACCCATTAGTACGGCATTTGAAAGTGCGGTAAACGGCGAGAGCCTATGCGGGCAAGTTCCGCATCGCAACCCTGAGTTGCGTCAAATTGGTCCTCAGTTTTGAGTGAAAAGTGGTGAAAATGAACGCTGAAAACAACGTTTCTAACTATCAAACTGATTTTGCCATTTCCTCCCACTTTCCAAATTTCACCGAACTCGCCTCACATCCATGCCGTCTTTGGCATCACTCTATATGGGAGAAAATTTCTTAAAGCCGTCCTCCCTTTGAAGTCCGTCTCAGACAGACTATGCTCCCTATATATAGAAGGAAACTACATTTAATGCCATCAGAACCCATTAGTACGGCTTTTGAAAGTGCGGTAAAAGGCGAGAGCCTATGCGGGCAAGTTCCGCATCGCAACCCTGAGTTGCGTCAAATTGGTCCTCAGTTTTGAGCGAAAAGGTACACGTAACGTCCTAAAACTACCGGGTAGTGTCCGCATCGTCCTCCACAACCCCGCCAACGGACGCGTCGCGTGATCGATCGCGAATCTCTCCTAGAGGCAATGAGGCCATTGGGGTTAGTCGGCGGCAACGTTTGAACATGCCGATAACGCTTACGCTACGTCCATCGTCGATTCCAGTCAAGCCTCACCAGTCCCCTATATATAGAAGGAAACTACATTTAATGCCATCACTACTCAAAAGTACGGCTTTTCTATGTGCGGTAAAGGCGAGAGCTTATGCGGGAGAGTTCCGCGTGGCTACCCTAAGTGCCGTCGAACTCGTCGTAGCGTGTTCCACCGCCTATCTGTCCGAAGGGCAGAAAGAAACTGCGGGAACTCGGCGGGAGCCGGTAATCGAAATGCCGACGATAACCTCGATAGGCGGCGGGTGCCGGTAGTCGAATCGACAGTCCTGCCGCCAACAGACTGGTGTCATGCCGATAACGCTTACGCCACGTCCATCGTCGATTCCAGTCAAGCCTCACCAGTCCCCTATATATAGAAGGAAACTACATTTAATGCCATCACTACTCAAAAGTACGGCTTTTCTATGTGCGGTAAAGGCGAGAGCTTATGCGGGAGAGTTCCGCGTGGGCTACCCTAAGTGCCGTCGAACTCGTCGTAGCGTGTTCCACCGCCTATCTGTCCGAAGGGCAGAAAGAAACTGCGGGAACTCGGCGGGAGCAGGTAATCGAAATGCCGACGATAACCTCGGTAGGCGGCGGGTGCCGGTAGTCGAATCGACAGTCCTGCCGCCAACAGCCTGCTGACATGCCGATAACGCTTACGCTACGTCCATCGTCGATTCCAGTCAAGCTCACCAGTCCCCTATATATAGAAGGAAACTACATTTAATGCCATCACTACTCAAAAGTACGGCTTTTCTATGTGCGGTAAAGGCGAGAGCTTATGCGGGAGAGTTCCGCGTGGGTACCCGAAGTACCGTCGAACTCGTCGTAGCGTGTTCCACGGCCAATCTGTCCGAAGGGCAGAAAGAAACTGCGGGAACTCGGCGGGAGCCGGTAATCGAAATGCCGACGATAACCTCGGTAGGCGGCGGGTGCCGGTAGTCGAATCGACAGTCCTGCCGCCAACAGCCTGCTGACATGCCGATAACGCTTACGCTACGTCCATCGTCGATTCCAGTCAAGCTCACCAGTCCCCTATATATAGAAGGAAACTACATTTAATGCCATCACTACTCAAAAGTACGGCTTTTCTATGTGCGGTAAAGGCGAGAGCTTATGCGGGAGAGTTCCGCGTGGGTACCCGAAGTACCGTCGAACTCGTCGTAGCGTGTTCCACGGCCAATCTGTCCGAAGGGCAGAAAGAAACTGCGGGAACTCGGCGGGAGCCGGTAATCGAAATGCCGACGATAACCTCGGTAGGCGGCGGGTGCCGGTAGTCGAATCGACAGTCCTGCCGCCAACAGCCTGCTGACATGCCGATAACGCTTACGCCACGTCCATCGTCGATTCCAGTCAAGCCTCACCAGTCCCCTATATATAGAAGGAAACTACATTTAATGCCATCACTACTCAAAAGTACGGCTTTTCTATGTGCGGTAAAGGCGAGAGCTTATGCGGGAGAGTTCCGCGTGGCTACCCTAAGTGCCGTCGAACTCGTCGTAGCGTGTTCCACCGCCTATCTGTCCGAAGGGCAGAAAGAAACTGCGGGAACTCGGCGGGAGCCGGTAATCGAAATGCCGACGATAACCTCGGTAGGCGGCGGGTGCCGGTAGTCGAATCGACAGTCCTGCCGCCAACAGACTGGTGTCATGCCGATAACGCTTACGCCACGTCCATCGTCGATTCCAGTCAAGCCTCACCAGTCCCCTATATATAGAAGGAAACTACATTTAATGCCATCACTACTCAAAAGTACGGCTTTTCTATGTGCGGTAAAGGCGAGAGCTTATGCGGGAGAGTTCCGCGTGGCTACCCTAAGTGCCGTCGAACTCGTCGTAGCGTGTTCCACCGCCTATCTGTCCGAAGGGCAGAAAGAAACTGCGGGAACTCGGCGGGAGCCGGTAATCGAAATGCCGACGATAACCTCGATAGGCGGCGGGTGCCGGTAGTCGAATCGACAGTCCTGCCGCCAACAGACTGGTGTCATGCCGATAACGCTTACGCCACGTCCATCGTCGATTCCAGTCAAGCCTCACCAGTCCCCTATATATATAGAAGGAAACTACATTTAATGCCATCACTACTCAAAAGTACGGCTTTTCTATGTGCGGTAAAGGCGAGAGCTTATGCGGGAGAGTTCCGCGTGGCTACCCTAAGTGCCGTCGAACTCGTCGTAGCGTGTTCCACGGCCAATCTGTCCGAAGGGCAGAAAGAAACTGCGGGAACTCGGCGGGAGCCGGTAATCGAAATGCCGACGATAACCTCGGTAGGCGGCGGGTGCCGGTAGTCGAATCGACAGTCCTGCCGCCAACAGCCTGCTGACATGCCGATAACGCTTACGCTACGTCCATCGTCGATTCCAGTCAAGCTCACCAGTCCCCTATATATAGAAGGAAACTACATTTAATGCCATCACTACTCAAAAGTACGGCTTTTCTATGTGCGGTAAAGGCGAGAGCTTATGCGGGAGAGTTCCGCGTGGGTACCCGAAGTACCGTCGAACTCGTCGTAGCGTGTTCCACGGCCAATCTGTCCGAAGGGCAGAAAGAAACTGCGGGAACTCGGCGGGAGCCGGTAATCGAAATGCCGACGATAACCTCGGTAGGCGGCGGGTGCCGGTAGTCGAATCGACAGTCCTGCCGCCAACAGCCTGCTGACATGCCGATAACGCTTACGCCACGTCCATCGTCGATTCCAGTCAAGCCTCACCAGTCCCCTATATATAGAAGGAAACTACATTTAATGCCATCACTACTCAAAAGTACGGCTTTTCTATGTGCGGTAAAGGCGAGAGCTTATGCGGGAGAGTTCCGCGTGGCTACCCTAAGTGCCGTCGAACTCGTCGTAGCGTGTTCCACCGCCTATCTGTCCGAAGGGCAGAAAGAAACTGCGGGAACTCGGCGGGAGCCGGTAATCGAAATGCCGACGATAACCTCGGTAGGCGGCGGGTGCCGGTAGTCGAATCGACAGTCCTGCCGCCAACAGACTGGTGTCATGCCGATAACGCTTACGCCACGTCCATCGTCGATTCCAGTCAAGCCTCACCAGTCCCCTATATATAGAAGGAAACTACATTTAATGCCATCACTACTCAAAAGTACGGCTTTTCTATGTGCGGTAAAGGCGAGAGCTTATGCGGGAGAGTTCCGCGTGGCTACCCTAAGTGCCGTCGAACTCGTCGTAGCGTGTTCCACCGCCTATCTGTCCGAAGGGCAGAAAGAAACTGCGGGAACTCGGCGGGAGCCGGTAATCGAAATGCCGACGATAACCTCGGTAGGCGGCGGGTGCCGGTAGTCGAATCGACAGTCCTGCCGCCAACAGACTGGTGTCATGCCGATAACGCTTACGCCACGTCCATCGTCGATTCCAGTCAAGCCTCACCAGTCCCCTATATATAGAAGGAAACTACATTTAATGCCATCACTACTCAAAAGTACGGCTTTTCTATGTGCGGTAAAGGCGAGAGCTTATGCGGGAGAGTTCCGCGTGGGTACCCGAAGTACCGTCGAACTCGTCGTAGCGTGTTCCACCGCCTATCTGTCCGAAGGGCAGAAAGAAACTGCGGGAACTCGGCGGGAGCCGGTAATCGAAATGCCGACGATAACCTCGGTAGGCGGCGGGTGCCGGTAGTCGAATCGACAGTCCTGCCGCCAACAGCCTGCTGACATGCCGATAACGCTTACGCTACGTCCATCGTCGATTCCAGTCAAGCCTCACCAGTCCCCTATATATAGAAGGAAACTACATTTAATGCCATCACTACTCAAAAGTACGGCTTTTCTATGTGCGGTAAAGGCGAGAGCTTATGCGGGAGAGTTCCGCGTGGGTACCCTAAGTGCCGTCGAACTCGTCGTAGCGTGTTCCACGGCCAATCTGTCCGAAGGGCAGAAAGAAACTGCGGGAACTCGGCGGGAGCCGGTAATCGAAATGCCGACGATAACCTCGGTAGGCGGCGGGTGCCGGTAGTCGAATCGACAGTCCTGCCGCCAACAGCCTGCTGACATGCCGATAACGCTTACGCTACGTCCATCGTCGATTCCAGTCAAGCTCACCAGTCCCCTATATATATAGAAGGAAACTACATTTAATGCCATCACTACTCAAAAGTACGGCTTTTCTATGTGCGGTAAAGGCGAGAGCTTATGCGGGAGAGTTCCGCGTGGGTACCCGAAGTACCGTCGAACTCGTCGTAGCGTGTTCCACGGCCAATCTGTCCGAAGGGCAGAAAGAAACTGCGGGAACTCGGCGGGAGCCGGTAATCGAAATGCCGACGATAACCTCGGTAGGCGGCGGGTGCCGGTAGTCGAATCGACAGTCCTGCCGCCAACAGCCTGCTGACATGCCGATAACGCTTACGCCACGTCCATCGTCGATTCCAGTCAAGCCTCACCAGTCCCCTATATATAGAAGGAAACTACATTTAATGCCATCACTACTCAAAAGTACGGCTTTTCTATGTGCGGTAAAGGCGAGAGCTTATGCGGGAGAGTTCCGCGTGGCTACCCTAAGTGCCGTCGAACTCGTCGTAGCGTGTTCCACCGCCTATCTGTCCGAAGGGCAGAAAGAAACTGCGGGAACTCGGCGGGAGCCGGTAATCGAAATGCCGACGATAACCTCGGTAGGCGGCGGGTGCCGGTAGTCGAATCGACAGTCCTGCCGCCAACAGACTGGTGTCATGCCGATAACGCTTACGCCACGTCCATCGTCGATTCCAGTCAAGCCTCACCAGTCCCCTATATATAGAAGGAAACTACATTTAATGCCATCACTACTCAAAAGTACGGCTTTTCTATGTGCGGTAAAGGCGAGAGCTTATGCGGGAGAGTTCCGCGTGGCTACCCTAAGTGCCGTCGAACTCGTCGTAGCGTGTTCCACCGCCTATCTGTCCGAAGGGCAGAAAGAAACTGCGGGAACTCGGCGGGAGCCGGTAATCGAAATGCCGACGATAACCTCGATAGGCGGCGGGTGCCGGTAGTCGAATCGACAGTCCTGCCGCCAACAGACTGGTGTCATGCCGATAACGCTTACGCCACGTCCATCGTCGATTCCAGTCAAGCCTCACCAGTCCCCTATATATAGAAGGAAACTACATTTAATGCCATCACTACTCAAAAGTACGGCTTTTCTATGTGCGGTAAAGGCGAGAGCTTATGCGGGAGAGTTCCGCGTGGGTACCCGAAGTACCGTCGAACTCGTCGTAGCGTGTTCCACCGCCTATCTGTCCGAAGGGCAGAAAGAAACTGCGGGAACTCGGCGGGAGCCGGTAATCGAAATGCCGACGATAACCTCGGTAGGCGGCGGGTGCCGGTAGTCGAATCGACAGTCCTGCCGCCAACAGCCTGCTGACATGCCGATAACGCTTACGCCACGTCCATCGTCGATTCCAGTCAAGCCTCACCAGTCCCCTATATATAGAAGGAAACTACATTTAATGCCATCACTACTCAAAAGTACGGCTTTTCTATGTGCGGTAAAGGCGAGAGCTTATGCGGGAGAGTTCCGCGTGGGTACCCGAAGTACCGTCGAACTCGTCGTAGCGTGTTCCACGCCAATCTGTCCGAAGGGCAGAAAGAAACTGCGGGAACTCGGCGGGAGCCGGTAATCGAAATGCCGACGATAACCTCGGTAGGCGGCGGGTGCCGGTAGTCGAATCGACAGTCCTGCCGCCAACAGCCTGCTGACATGCCGATAACGCTTACGCCACGTCCATCGTCGATTCCAGTCAAGCTCACCAGTCCCCTATATATAGAAGGAAACTACATTTAATGCCATCACTACTCAAAAGTACGGCTTTTCTATGTGCGGTAAAGGCGAGAGCTTATGCGGGAGAGTTCCGCGTGGGTACCCGAAGTACCGTCGAACTCGTCGTAGCGTGTTCCACGGCCAATCTGTCCGAAGGGCAGAAAGAAACTGCGGGAACTCGGCGGGAGCCGGTAATCGAAATGCCGACGATAACCTCGGTAGGCGGCGGGTGCCGGTAGTCGAATCGACAGTCCTGCCGCCAACAGCCTGCTGACATGCCGATAACGCTTACGCCACGTCCATCGTCGATTCCAGTCAAGCCTCACCAGTCCCCTATATATAGAAGGAAACTACATTTAATGCCATCACTACTCAAAAGTACGGCTTTTCTATGTGCGGTAAAGGCGAGAGCTTATGCGGGAGAGTTCCGCGTGGCTACCCTAAGTACCGTCGAACTCGTCGTAGCGTGTTCCACCGCCTATCTGTCCGAAGGGCAGAAAGAAACTGCGGGAACTCGGCGGGAGCCGGTAATCGAAATGCCGACGATAACCTCGGTAGGCGGCGGGTGCCGGTAGTCGAATCGACAGTCCTGCCGCCAACAGACTGCTGACATGCCGATAACGCTTACGCCACGTCCATCGTCGATTCCAGTCAAGCCTCACCAGTCCCCTATATATAGAAGGAAACTACATTTAATGCCATCACTACTCAAAAGTACGGCTTTTCTATGTGCGGTAAAGGCGAGAGCTTATGCGGGAGAGTTCCGCGTGGCTACCCTAAGTACCGTCGAACTCGTCGTAGCGTGTTCCACCGCCTATCTGTCCGAAGGGCAGAAAGAAACTGCGGGAACTCGGCGGGAGCCGGTAATCGAAATGCCGACGATAACCTCGGTAGGCGGCGGGTGCCGGTAGTCGAATCGACAGTCCTGCCGCCAACAGCCTGCTGACATGCCGATAACGCTTACGCCACGTCCATCGTCGATTCCAGTCAAGCCTCACCAGTCCCCTATATATAGAAGGAAACTACATTTAATGCCATCACTACTCAAAAGTACGGCTTTTCTATGTGCGGTAAAGGCGAGAGCTTATGCGGGAGAGTTCCGCGTGGGTACCCGAAGTACCGTCGAACTCGTCGTAGCGTGTTCCACCGCCTATCTGTCCGAAGGGCAGAAAGAAACTGCGGGAACTCGGCGGGAGCCGGTAATCGAAATGCCGACGATAACCTCGGTAGGCGGCGGGTGCCGGTAGTCGAATCGACAGTCCTGCCGCCAACAGCCTGCTGACATGCCGATAACGCTTACGCCACGTCCATCGTCGATTCCAGTCAAGCCTCACCAGTCCCCCCTATATATAGAAGGAAACTACATTTAATGCCATCACTACTCAAAAGTACGGCTTTTCTATGTGCGGTAAAGGCGAGAGCTTATGCGGGAGAGTTCCGCGTGGGTACCCGAAGTACCGTCGAACTCGTCGTAGCGTGTTCCACCGCCTATCTGTCCGAAGGGCAGAAAGAAACTGCGGGAACTCGGCGGGAGCCGGTAATCGAAATGCCGACGATAACCTCGGTAGGCGGCGGGTGCCGGTAGTCGAATCGACAGTCCTGCCGCCAACAGCCTGCTGACATGCCGATAACGCTTACGCCACGTCCATCGTCGATTCCAGTCAAGCCTCACCAGTCCCCTATATATAGAAGGAAACTACATTTAATGCCATCACTACTCAAAAGTACGGCTTTTCTATGTGCGGTAAAGGCGAGAGCTTATGCGGGAGAGTTCCGCGTGGGTACCCGAAGTACCGTCGAACTCGTCGTAGCGTGTTCCACCGCCTATCTGTCCGAAGGGCAGAAAGAAACTGCGGGAACTCGGCGGGAGCCGGTAATCGAAATGCCGACGATAACCTCGGTAGGCGGCGGGTGCCGGTAGTCGAATCGACAGTCCTGCCGCCAACAGCCTGCTGACATGCCGATAACGCTTACGCCACGTCCATCGTCGATTCCAGTCAAGCCTCACCAGTCCCCTATATATAGAAGGAAACTACATTTAATGCCATCACTACTCAAAAGTACGGCTTTTCTATGTGCGGTAAAGGCGAGAGCTTATGCGGGAGAGTTCCGCGTGGGTACCCGAAGTACCGTCGAACTCGTCGTAGCGTGTTCCACCGCCAATCTGTCCGAAGGGCAGAAAGAAACTGCGGGAACTCGGCGGGAGCCGGTAATCGAAATGCCGACGATAACCTCGGTAGGCGGCGGGTGCCGGTAGTCGAATCGACAGTCCTGCCGCCAACAGCCTGCTGACATGCCGATAACGCTTACGCCACGTCCATCGTCGATTCCAGTCAAGCCTCACCAGTCCCCTATATATAGAAGGAAACTACATTTAATGCCATCACTACTCAAAAGTACGGCTTTTCTATGTGCGGTAAAGGCGAGAGCTTATGCGGGAGAGTTCCGCGTGGGTACCCGAAGTACCGTCGAACTCGTCGTAGCGTGTTCCACCGCCTATCTGTCCGAAGGGCAGAAAGAAACTGCGGGAACTCGGCGGGAGCCGGTAATCGAAATGCCGACGATAACCTCGGTAGGCGGCGGGTGCCGGTAGTCGAATCGACAGTCCTGCCGCCAACAGCCTGCTGACATGCCGATAACGCTTACGCCACGTCCATCGTCGATTCCAGTCAAGCTCACCAGTCCCCCTATATATAGAAGGAAACTACATTTAATGCCATCACTACTCAAAAGTACGGCTTTTCTATGTGCGGTAAAGGCGAGAGCTTATGCGGGAGAGTTCCGCGTGGGTACCCGAAGTACCGTCGAACTCGTCGTAGCGTGTTCCACCGCCAATCTGTCCGAAGGGCAGAAAGAAACTGCGGGAACTCGGCGGGAGCCGGTAATCGAAATGCCGACGATAACCTCGGTAGGCGGCGGGTGCCGGTAGTCGAATCGACAGTCCTGCCGCCAACAGCCTGCTGACATGCCGATAACGCTTACGCCACGTCCATCGTCGATTCCAGTCAAGCTCACCAGTCCCCTATATATAGAAGGAAACTACATTTAATGCCATCACTACTCAAAAGTACGGCTTTTCTATGTGCGGTAAAGGCGAGAGCTTATGCGGGAGAGTTCCGCGTGGGTACCCGAAGTACCGTCGAACTCGTCGTAGCGTGTTCCACCGCCAATCTGTCCGAAGGGCAGAAAGAAACTGCGGGAACTCGGCGGGAGCCGGTAATCGAAATGCCGACGATAACCTCGGTAGGCGGCGGGTGCCGGTAGTCGAATCGACAGTCCTGCCGCCAACAGCCTGCTGACATGCCGATAACGCTTACGCCACGTCCATCGTCGATTCCAGTCAAGCTCACCAGTCCCCTATATATAGAAGGAAACTACATTTAATGCCATCACTACTCAAAAGTACGGCTTTTCTATGTGCGGTAAAGGCGAGAGCTTATGCGGGAGAGTTCCGCGTGGGTACCCGAAGTACCGTCGAACTCGTCGTAGCGTGTTCCACGGCCAATCTGTCCGAAGGGCAGAAAGAAACTGCGGGAACTCGGCGGGAGCCGGTAATCGAAATGCCGACGATAACCTCGGTAGGCGGCGGGTGCCGGTAGTCGAATCGACAGTCCTGCCGCCAACAGCCTGCTGACATGCCGATAACGCTTACGCCACGTCCATCGTCGATTCCAGTCAAGCCTCACCAGTCCCCTATATATAGAAGGAAACTACATTTAATGCCATCACTACTCAAAAGTACGGCTTTTCTATGTGCGGTAAAGGCGAGAGCTTATGCGGGAGAGTTCCGCGTGGCTACCCTAAGTGCCGTCGAACTCGTCGTAGCGTGTTCCACCGCCTATCTGTCCGAAGGGCAGAAAGAAACTGCGGGAACTCGGCGGGAGCCGGTAATCGAAATGCCGACGATAACCTCGGTAGGCGGCGGGTGCCGGTAGTCGAATCGACAGTCCTGCCGCCAACAGCCTGCTGACATGCCGATAACGCTTACGCCACGTCCATCGTCGATTCCAGTCAAGCCTCACCAGTCCCCTATATATATAGAAGGAAACTACATTTAATGCCATCACTACTCAAAAGTACGGCTTTTCTATGTGCGGTAAAGGCGAGAGCTTATGCGGGAGAGTTCCGCGTGGCTACCCTAAGTGCCGTCGAACTCGTCGTAGCGTGTTCCACCGCCTATCTGTCCGAAGGGCAGAAAGAAACTGCGGGAACTCGGCGGGAGCCGGTAATCGAAATGCCGACGATAACCTCGGTAGGCGGCGGGTGCCGGTAGTCGAATCGACAGTCCTGCCGCCAACAGACTGGTGTCATGCCGATAACGCTTACGCCACGTCCATCGTCGATTCCAGTCAAGCCTCACCAGTCCCCTATATATATAGAAGGAAACTACATTTAATGCCATCACTACTCAAAAGTACGGCTTTTCTATGTGCGGTAAAGGCGAGAGCTTATGCGGGAGAGTTCCGCGTGGCTACCCTAAGTGCCGTCGAACTCGTCGTAGCGTGTTCCACCGCCAATCTGTCCGAAGGGCAGAAAGAAACTGCGGGAACTCGGCGGGAGCCGGTAATCGAAATGCCGACGATAACCTCGGTAGGCGGCGGGTGCCGGTAGTCGAATCGACAGTCCTGCCGCCAACAGCCTGCTGACATGCCGATAACGCTTACGCCACGTCCATCGTCGATTCCAGTCAAGCTCACCAGTCCCCTATATATAGAAGGAAACTACATTTAATGCCATCACTACTCAAAAGTACGGCTTTTCTATGTGCGGTAAAGGCGAGAGCTTATGCGGGAGAGTTCCGCGTGGGTACCCGAAGTACCGTCGAACTCGTCGTAGCGTGTTCCACGGCCAATCTGTCCGAAGGGCAGAAAGAAACTGCGGGAACTCGGCGGGAGCCGGTAATCGAAATGCCGACGATAACCTCGGTAGGCGGCGGGTGCCGGTAGTCGAATCGACAGTCCTGCCGCCAACAGCCTGCTGACATGCCGATAACGCTTACGCCACGTCCATCGTCGATTCCAGTCAAGCCTCACCAGTCCCCTATATATAGAAGGAAACTACATTTAATGCCATCACTACTCAAAAGTACGGCTTTTCTATGTGCGGTAAAGGCGAGAGCTTATGCGGGAGAGTTCCGCGTGGGTACCCGAAGTACCGTCGAACTCGTCGTAGCGTGTTCCACCGCCTATCTGTCCGAAGGGCAGAAAGAAACTGCGGGAACTCGGCGGGAGCCGGTAATCGAAATGCCGACGATAACCTCGGTAGGCGGCGGGTGCCGGTAGTCGAATCGACAGTCCTGCCGCCAACAGCCTGCTGACATGCCGATAACGCTTACGCCACGTCCATCGTCGATTCCAGTCAAGCCTCACCAGTCCCCTATATATAGAAGGAAACTACATTTAATGCCATCACTACTCAAAAGTACGGCTTTTCTATGTGCGGTAAAGGCGAGAGCTTATGCGGGAGAGTTCCGCGTGGCTACCCTAAGTGCCGTCGAACTCGTCGTAGCGTGTTCCACCGCCTATCTGTCCGAAGGGCAGAAAGAAACTGCGGGAACTCGGCGGGAGAAGGTAATCGAAATGCCGACGATAACCTCGGTAGGCGGCGGGTGCCGGTAGTCGAATCGCCAGTCCTGCCGCCAACAGCCTGCTGACATGCCGATAACGCTTACGCCACGTCCATCGTCGATTCCAGTCAAGCCTCACCAGTCCCCTATATATAGAAGGAAACTACATTTAATGCCATCACTACTCAAAAGTACGGCTTTTCTATGTGCGGTAAAGGCGAGAGCTTATGCGGGAGAGTTCCGCGTGGCTACCCTAAGTACCGTCGAACTCGTCGTAGCGTGTTCCACCGCCTATCTGTCCGAAGGGCAGAAAGAAACTGCGGGAACTCGGCGGGAGCAGGTAATCGAAATGCCGACGATAACCTCGGTAGGCGGCGGGTGCCGGTAGTCGAATCGACAGTCCTGCCGCCAACAGCCTGCTGACATGCCGATAACGCTTACGCTACGTCCATCGTCGATTCCAGTCAAGCTCACCAGTCCCCTATATATATAGAAGGAAACTACATTTAATGCCATCACTACTCAAAAGTACGGCTTTTCTATGTGCGGTAAAGGCGAGAGCTTATGCGGGAGAGTTCCGCGTGGTACCCTAAGTACCGTCGAACTCGTCGTAGCGTGTTCCACGGCCAATCTGTCCGAAGGGCAGAAAGAAACTGCGGGAACTCGGCGGGAGCCGGTAATCGAAATGCCGACGATAACCTCGGTAGGCGGCGGGTGCCGGTAGTCGAATCGACAGTCCTGCCGCCAACAGCCTGCTGACATGCCGATAACGCTTACGCTACGTCCATCGTCGATTCCAGTCAAGCTCACCAGTCCCCTATATATAGAAGGAAACTACATTTAATGCCATCACTACTCAAAAGTACGGCTTTTCTATGTGCGCAAAAGGCGAGAGCTTATGCGGGAGAGTTCCGCGTGGGTACCCGAAGTACCGTCGAACTCGTCGTAGCGTGTTCCACGGCCAATCTGTCCGAAGGGCAGAAAGAAACTGCGGGAACTCGGCGGGAGCCGGTAATCGAAATGCCGACGATAACCTCGGTAGGCGGCGGGTGCCGGTAGTCGAATCGACAGTCCTGCCGCCAACAGCCTGCTGACATACCGATAACGCTTACGCTACGTCCATCGTCGATTCCAGTCAAGCCTCACCAGTCCCCTATATATAGAAGGAAACTACATTTAATGCCATCACTACTCAAAAGTACGGCTTTTCTATGTGCGGTAAAGGCGAAAGCTTATGCGGGAGAGTTCCGCGTGGCTACCCTCTGTTCGGTGACATGCCGATAACGCTTACGCTACGTCCATCGTCGATGACAGTCAAGCCTCACCAGTCCCCTATATATATAGAAGGAAACTACATTTAATGCCATCACTACTCAATAGTACGGCCTTTCTATGTGCGGTAAAAGGCGAGAGCTTATGCGGGAGAGTTCCGCGTGGCTACCCTAAGTACCGTCGATCTCGTCGTAGCGTGTTCCACCGGGTATCTGTCCGAAGGGCACAAAGAAACTGCGGGCACTCGGCGGGAGCAGGTGATCGAAATACCGGCGATATCCTCTAGGGACGACGAATCGAAGGAACCGCCGCCAACCTTTTGGGCACTTTTCGCAACGGCTGAGCCTAGACGTACGTCCCGTTGGAGAAAGCTGCTGTTTGACCACGCACGCGCGAAACAGCCCGAGAAAATGGATTCCCCCGTCGGTAGGCGGCGGGCGCGGGTGTTTAAATTTCCCAATCGCTGGCACATGCTCTGAGACTCTGTTCGACTTGTACCGAGGCCAATGCGTGTACTCGGCGGGAGCAGGTGATCGAAATGCCGTCCACATCCTCTAGGGACGACGAATCGAAGGACCCGCCGCCAACCTTTCGGGCACTTTTTGCAACGGCTGCGTCTAGACGTCCGACCCGTTGGAGCAAGCTGCTGTTCGACCACGCACGCGCGATAGAGGCCGAGAAAATGGGTTCCCCCGTCGGTAGGCGGCGGGCGCGGGTGTTTAAATTTCCCGCTCGCTGGCACATGCTCTGAGACTCTGTTCGACTTGTACCGAGGCCAATGCGTGTACTCGGCGGGAGCAGGTGTTCGAAATGCCGACCGTATCCTCTAGGGACGACGAATCGAAGGTCCCGCCGCCAACTTTCGGGCACTTTTCGCAACGGCTGCGTCTAGACGTCCGACCCGTTGGAGCAAGCGGCTGTTAGACCACGCACGCGCGAAACAGACCGAGAAAATCGGTTCCCCCGTCGGTAGGCGGCGGGCGCGGGTGTTTAAATTTCCCAATCGCTGGCACATGCTCTGAGACTCTGTTCGACTTGTACCGAGGCCAATGCGTGTACTCGGCGGGAGCAGGTGTTCGAAATGCCGACCGTATCCTCTAGGGACGACGAATCGAAGGTCCCGCCGCCAACCTTTCGGGCACTTTTCGCAACGGCTGCGTCTAGACGTCCGACCCGTTGGACCAAGCTGCTGTTGGACCACGCACGCGCGAAACAGACCGAGAAAATCGGTTCCCCCGTCGGTAGGCGGCGGGCGCGGATGTTTAAATTTCCCAATCGCTGGCACATGCTCTGAGACTCTGTTCGACTTGTACCGAGGCCAATGCGTGTACTCGGCGGGAGCAGGTGATCGAAATGCCGACCACATCCTCTAGGGACGACGAATCGAAGGACCCGCCGCCAACCTTTCGGGCACTTTTTGCAACGGCTGCGTCTAGACGTCCGACCCGTTGGAGCAAGCTGCTGTTCGACCACGCACGCGCGAAAGAGGCCGAGAAAATCGGTTCCCCCGTCGGTAGGCGGCGGGCGCGGGTGTTTAAATTTCCCGCTCGCTGGCACATGCTCTGAGACTCTGTTCGACTTGTACCGAGGCCAATGCGTGTACTCGGCGGGAGCAGGTGTTCGAAATGCCGACCGTATCCTCTAGGGACAACGAATCGAAGGACCCGCCGCCAACCTTTCGGGCACTTTTCGCAACGGCTGCGTCTAGACGTCCGACCCGTTGGAGCAAGCTGCTGTTGGACCACGCACGCGCGAAACAGACCGAGAAAATCGGTTCCCCCGTCGGTAGGCGGCGGGCGCGGGTGTTTAAATTTCCCAATCGCTGTCACATGCTCTGAGACTCTGTTCGACTTGTACCGAGGCCAATGCGTGTACTCGGCGGGAGCAGGTGTTCGAATTGCCGACCGTATCCTCTAGGGACGACGAATCGAAGGACCCGCCGCCAACCTTTCGGGCACTTTTCGCAACGGCTGCGTCTAGACGTCCGACCCGTTGGACCAAGCTGCTGTTGGACCACGCACGCGCGAAACAGACCGAGAAAATCGGTTCCCCCGTCGGTAGGCGGCGGGCGCGGATGTTTAAATTTCCCAATCGCTGGCACATGCTCTGAGACTCTGTTCGACTTGTACCGAGGCCAATGCGTGTACTCGGCGGGAGCAGGTGATCGAAATGCCGTCCACATCCTCTAGGGACGACGAATCGAAGGACCCGCCGCCAACCTTTCGGGCACTTTTTGCAACGGCTGCGTCTAGACGTCCGACCCGTTGGAGCAAGCTGCTGTTCGACCACGCACGCGCGAAAGAGGCCGTGAAAATGGGTTCCCCCGTCGGTAGGCGGCGGGTGCGGGTGTTTAAATTTCCCGCTCGCTGGCACATGCTCTGAGACTCTGTTCGACTTGTACCGAGGCCAATGCGTGTACTCGGCGGGAGCAGGTGTTCGAAATGCCGACCGTATCCTCTAGGGACGACGAATCGAAGGTCCGGCCGCCAACCTTTCGGGCACTTTTCGCAACGGCTGCGTCTAGACGTCCGACCCGTTGGAGCAAGCGGCTGTTAGAACACGCACGCGCGAAACAGACCGAGAAAATCGGTTCCCCCGTCGGTAGGCGGCGGGCGCGGGTGTTTAAATTTCCCAATCGCTGGCACATGCTCTGAGACTCTGTTCGACTTGTACCGAGGCCAATGCGTGTACTCGGCGGGAGCAGGTGTTCGAAATGCCGACCGTATCCTCTAGGGACGAAGAATCGAAGGTCCCGCCGCCAACCTTTCGGGCACTTTTCGCAACGGCTGCGTCTAGACGTCCGACCCGTTGGAGCAAGCTGCTGTTGGACCACGCACGCGCGAAACAGATCGAGAAAATCGGTTCCCCCGTCGGTAGGCGGCGGGCGCGGGTGTTTAAATTTCCCAATCGCTGGCACATGCTCTGAGACTCTGTTCGACTTGTACCGAGGCCAATGCGTGTACTCGGCGGGAGCAGGTGTTCGAAATGCCGACCGTATCCTCTAGGGACGACGAATCGAAGGTCCCGCCGCCAACCTTTCGTGCACTTTTCGCAACGGCTGCGCCTAGACGTACGACCCGTGTCATGGGTTTCATTTATAAAGCAAAACTGTGAAGAAACAGGACACGAACATTAAAATATAAGTATCGTTTGTATGGATAACACTGATCTGGAATTAGCACTTAAAGAAACCATCCACATTAAACAACTTTAATCTACACCGAATATCATGTAGTCTTCATTCAAATAGCACATTTTAAAATATTTACAGCATGTTTTATTGTCAGTAATTTACTTTCCGTGTATTTTAGTTTCACATTATCGTAATTTCAGCAATATATTTTATTTAGTTAGTTAGAAATTACGTCTTTCTATTTTGCTCTGTATACTGAAGATGGAATATGTAAAATATTGAAAACTTTACCTCTGTCCCCTTCTATTGTATCAAAGTATTTCTTCATCTTCAATACAGTTATACAATTAATCGTCAAACATCATTTTCGTTCGATACAATGATTGCTAATATATTGATATGACCATATGTGAACGAACTGTTGTCTGTATGCTGTGACTCTGAAAATTAAAGTTAAAAGGAAAATCTTGAAATGTGCTTCCTTTCAGAATGCAAACTTCGATACATCATTCCAAAGTTTCTCCATTTTAGTGAGCAAAACTTTGAAAAATTCATTATCTTATCATATTTGT
>NW_027467782.1:66112226-66117226 GCF_004210375.1 Tachypleus tridentatus | reverse complement strand
TCCAAGAATTTCACCTCTAGCGTCGCAATACGAATGCCCCGTCTGTCCCTCTTAATCATTACCTCGTGTTCCGAAAACCAACAAAATAGAACCGAGGTCCTATTCCATTATTCCATGCACCATTATTCAGGCGTTTCGCCTGCTTTGAGCACTCTAATTTTTCAAAGTAAACTTGCCGGCCACCCAAGACACTCAATCAAGGGCACCGAGGGAAAACCGGCAGGATGTTTAGGCCAGGAAGTAACCGCCAAAGCGGACCCCCTGTCTAGAACTGAGATCCAACTACGAGCTTTTTAACCGCAACAACTTTAATATACGCTATTGGAGCTGGAATTACCGCGGCTGCTGGCACCAGACTTGCCCTCCAATAGATCCTCGTTAAAGGATTTAGAGTGTACTCATTCCAATTACGGGGCCTCGATAGAGTCCCGTATCGTTATTTTCGTCACTACCTCCCCGTTCTGGGAGTGGGTAATTTGCGCGCCTGCTGCCTTCCTTGGATGTGGTAGCCGTTTCTCAGGCTCCCTCTCCGGAATCGAACCCTGATTCCCCGTTACCCGTTACGACCATGGTAGGCGCATAACCTACCATCGACAGTTGATAAGGCAGACACTTGAAAGATGCGTCGCCGGTGCTAGACCGTGCGATCAGCCAAAAGTTATCCAGAGTCACCATCATTTGCGGACCGAGGTCCGATTGGTCTTGGTCTAATAAATGCGCTCGTCCCGTGAGGTCGGAGCTTTGTTGCATGTATTAGCTCTAGAATTACCACAGTTATCCAAGTAGGAAAGTACGATCTAAGGAACAACGGCTGGATAATGAGCCATTCGCGGTTTCACCTTATTTCGGCATGTACTTAGACATGCATGGCTTAATCTTTGAGACAAGCATATGACTACTGGCAGGATCAACCAGGTATCTTTTCTCGTTCGGTGCAAGCCACCCGCTCCAACGGCGAGTAGAAACACCACTCTCGAATCGGCAGACGCGTGGCTAGATACACGCCTGCCGTTCTCTGTCTACTTCGTGTCACCAATCACGAGACAGACCTCTTACACACTCTAGAGTACGAGTTCTCCAAAACAACAGTTCCGATAAAACGAAACAAACTAGGGCGTATCAGGAAGAACCGACCTTCGGAGGACAGCTCAACCCACACTAAGCTATATCGAAAATGATGCATATTCCGATGTCTCGGCATGGTTACCCGAAACTCGTCGCATCAGCAGTGGGAACAGAACGTCTTTCGTAACAAAGACAATCGTTAATCGCTCGGATTAACTCGTACGCGTGCGGTCGAACGCACGTACTGCTTTTATCCCCGCTCGGACCGAGAGGGAAGGGAAACAGTCACCGTTATTGACGTGCCCCGTGAAAGGGAAGGGCCGCTCGGACCCTTGGTTTGACAAGCTGAAATTCAACGGCTCGTGCAGAGCACGCTGCGGGTCCAGCATCCCTTGTGTCTCTGACTGAGACCGGCTAATCGCTCGGATTAACTCGTAGGCGTGCGGTCGAACGCACGTACTGCTTTTATCCCCGCTCGGACCGAGAGGGAAAGGGAAACATTCACCGTAAATAACATTCCCCGTGAAAGGGAAGGGCCGCTCGGACCCTTGGTTTGACAAGCTGAAATTCAACGACTCGTGCAGAGCACGCTGCGGGTCCAGCATCCCGTGTGTCTCTGACTGAGACCGGCTAATCGCTCGGATTAACTCGTAGGCGTGCGGTCGAACGCACGTACTGCTTTTATCCCCGCTCGGACCGAGAGGGATAGGGAAACAGTCACCGTTGTTCACGTGCCCCGTGAAAGGGAAGAGCCGCTCGGACCCTTGGTTTGACATGCTGAAATTCAACGACTCGTGCAGAGCACGCTGCGGGTCCAGCATCCCGTGTGTCTCTGACTGAGACCGGCTAATCGCTCGGATTAACTCGTAGGGGTGCGGTCGAACGCACGTACTGCTTTTCCCCACACGGACAGAGAGGGAAAGGGAAACAGTCACCGTTGTTCACGTGCCCCGTGAAAGGGAAGAGCCGCTCGGACCCTTGGTTTGACATGCTGAAATTCAACGGCTCGTGCAGAGCACGCTGCGGGTCCAGCATCCCGTGTGTCTCTGACTGAGACCGGCTAATCGCTCGGATTAACTCGTAGGCGTGCGGTCGAACGCACGTACTGCTTTTATCCCCGCTCGGACCGAGAGGAAAGGGAAACAGTCACCGTAAATAACATGCCCCGTGAAAGGGAAGGGCCGCTCGGACCCTTGGTTTGACAAGCTGAAATTCAACGGCTCGTGCAGAGCACGCTGCGGGTCCAGCATCCCGTGTGTCTCTGACTGAGACCGGCTAATCGCTCGGATTAACTCGTAGGCGTGCGGTCGAACGCACGTACTGCTTTTATCCCCGCTCGGACCGAGAGGGAAAGGGAAACAGTCACCGTTATTGACGTGCCCCGTGAAAGGGAAGAGCCGCTCGGACCCTTGGTTTGACATGCTGAAATTCAACGGCTCGTGCAGAGCACGCTGCGGGTCCAGCATCCCGTGTGTCTCTGACTGAGACCGGCTAATCGCTCGGATTAACTCGTAGGCGTGCGGTCGAACGCACGTACTGCTTTTATCCCCGCTCGGACCGAGAGGGAAAGGGAAACAGTCACCGTAAATAACATGCCCCGTGAAAGGGAAGGGCCGCTCGGACCCTTGGTTTGACAAGCTGAAATTCAACGACTCGTGCAGAGCACGCTGCGGGTCCAGCATCCCGTGTGTCTCTGACTGAGACCGGCTAATCGCTCGGATTAACTCGTAGGCGTGCGGTCGAACGCACGTACTGCTTTTATCCCCGCTCGGACCGAGAGGGAAGGGAAACAGTCACCGTTATTGACATGCCCGTGAAAGGGAAGAGCCGCTCGGACCCTTGGTTTGACATGCTGAAATTCAACGGCTCGTGCAGAGCACGCTGCGGGTCCAGCATCCCGTGTGTCTCTGACTGAGACCGGCTAATCGCTCGGATTAACTCGTAGGCGTGCGGTCGAACGCACGTACTGCTTTTATCCCCGCTCGGACCGAGAGGGAAAGGGAAACAGTCACCGTAAATAACATGCCCGTGAAAGGGAAGGGCCGCTCGGACCCTTGGTTTGACAAGCTGAAATTCAACGACTCGTGCAGAGCACGCTGCGGGTCCAGCATCCCGTGTGTCTCTGACTGAGACCGGCTAATCGCTCGGATTAACTCGTAGGCGTGCGGTCGAACGCACGTACTGCTTTATCCCCGCTCGGACCGAGAGGAAAGGGAAACAGTCACCGTTATTGACGTGCCCCGTGAAAGGGAAGGGCCGCTCGGACCCTTGGTTTGACAAGCTGAAATTCAACGACTCGTGCAGAGCACGCTGCGGGTCCAGCATCCCGTGTGTCTCTGACTGAGACCGGCTAATCGCTCGGATTAACTCGTAGGCGTGCGGTCGAACGCACGTACTGCTTTATCCCCGCTCGGACCGAGAGGGAAAGGGAAACAGTCACCGTAAATAACATGCCCCGTGAAAGGGAAGGGCCGCTCGGACCCTTGGTTTGACAAGCTGAAATTCAACGACTCGTGCAGAGCACGCTGCGGGTCCAGCATCCCGTGTGTCTCTGACTGAGACCGGCTAATCGCTCGGATTAACTCGTAGGCGTGCGGTCGAACGCACGTACTGCTTTATCCCCGCTCGGACCGAGAGGGAAGGGAAACAGTCACCGTTATTGACTTGCCCCGTGAAAGGGAAGAGCCGCTCGGACCCTTGGTTTGACATGCTGAAATTCAACGACTCGTGCAGAGCACGCTGCGGGTCCAGCATCCCGTGTGTCTCTGACTGAGACCGGCTAATCGCTCGGATTAACACGTAGGGGTGCGGTCGAACGCACGTACTGCTTTATCCCCGCTCGGACCGAGAGGAAAGGGAAACAGTCACCGTTATTGACTTGCCCCGTGAAAGGGAAGAGCCGCTCGGACCCTTGGTTTGACATGCTGAAATTCAACGACTCGTGCAGAGCACGCTGCGGGTCCAGCATCCCGTGTGTCTCTGACTGAGACCGGCTAATCGCTCGGATTAACTCGTAGGCGTGCGGTCGAACGCACGTACTGCTTTTATCCCCGCTCGGACCGAGAGGGAAAGGGAAACAGTCACCGTAAATGACATGCCCCGTGAAAGGGAAGGGCCGCTCGGACCCTTGGTTTGACAAGCTGAAATTCAACGACTCGTGCAGAGCACGCTGCGGGTCCAGCATCCCGTGTGTCTCTGACTGAGACCGGCTAATCGCTCGGATTAACTCGTAGGCGTGCGGTCGAACGCACGTACTGCTTTTATCCCCGCTCGGACCGAGAGGGAAAGGGAAACAGTCACCGTTATTAACATGCCCCGTGAAAGGGAAGGGCCGCTCGGACCCTTGGTTTGACAAGCTGAAATTCAACGACTCGTGCAGAGCACGCTGCGGGTCCAGCATCCCGTGTGTCTCTGACTGAGACCGGCTAATCGCTCGGATTAACTCGTAGGCGTGCGGTCGAACGCACGTACTGCTTTTATCCCCGCTCGGAACGAGAGGGAAAGGGAAACAGTCACCGTAAATAACATGCCCCGTGAAAGGGAAGGGCCGCTCGGACCCTTGGTTTGACAAGCTGAAATTCAACGACTCGTGCAGAGCACGCTGCGGGTCCAGCATCCCGTGTGTCTCTGACTGAGACCGGCTAATCGCTCGGATTAACTCGTAGGCGTGCGGTCGAACGCACGTACTGCTTTTATCCCCGCTCGGACCGAGAGGAAAGGGAAACAGTCACCGTTATTGACTTGCCCCGTGAAAGGGAAGAGCCGCTCGGACCCTTGGTTTGACATGCTGAAATTCAACGGCTCGTGCAGAGCACGCTGCGGGTCCAGCATCCCGTGTGTCTCTGACTGAGACCGGCTAATCGCTCGGATTAACTCGTAGGCGTGCGGTCGAACGCACGTACTGCTTTATCCCCGCTCGGACCGAGAGGAAAGGG
>NW_027467782.1:66083022-66111726 GCF_004210375.1 Tachypleus tridentatus | reverse complement strand
TTTGAATGTTTTACACTTTATTGGCTTTTTTTGACCATATTACAAGAATTTCTCTTTTAAACTGCTTTAAGCGGTCCAAACCGTAAAACCGATTTTAACTTGAATTTGCATGTTTTTCACTTTATATCTAGTTTTGACCGTATTAGAAGAATTTTTCTTTAAATCGGTTTTAAGCGATCCAAATTGATTAAACCGGTTTATAATTGAAAAACAGGTTTTAAGCTCAATTTGTATGTTTTAACACTTTATAACCTTTTTTGACCATATTACAAGAATTTCTCTTTAAACTGGTTTTAAGCGGTCCAAACCGGATTAAACCTGTTGAAAACGGAAAAAAACAGGTTTTAAGTTCAATTTGTATCTTTCTACACTTTATAGTCTTTTTTGACCATATTACAAGAATTTTTTTTAAACGGATTTAAGCGTTCCAAACCGGATTAAATCGATTTTAAACTTTATATGTAGTTTTGACTATTAAACCGGTTCAAAATGGAAAAACAGGTTTTAACCTCAATTTCAATGTTTTACACTTTATTGGCTTTTTTTGACCATATTACAAGAATTTCTCTTTAAACTGGTTTTAAGCGGTCCAAACCGGATTAAACCGGTTTTAACTTGAATTTGCATTTTTTTACGGTTTAAAATACAAGAATTTTTTTTTAAACGGATTTTAACCGGTCCAAACCGATTAAATAAGTTTTTCACTTTATATCTAGTTTTGACCGTATTAGAAGAATTTTTCTTTTAAATCGGTTTTAAGCGATCCAAATTGATTAAACCGGTTCAAAATTGAAAAACAGGTTTTAAGCTCAATTTGTATGTTTTAACACTTTAAAGGCTTTTTTGACCATATTACAAGAATTTCTCTTTTAAACTGGTTTTAAGTGGTCCAAACCGGATTAAACCTGTTGAAAACGGAAAAAACAGGTTTTAAGTTCAATTTGTATCTTTCTACACTTTATAGTCTTTTTTGACCATATTACAAGAATTTTTTTTAAACGGATTTAAGCGTTCCAAACCGGATTAAATCGATTTTAAACTTTATATGTAGTTTTGACTATTAAACCGGTTCAAAATGGAAAAACAGGTTTTAACCTCAATTTCAATGTTTTTACACTTTATTGGCTTTTTTGACGATATTACAAGAATTTCTCTTTTAAACTGGTTTTAAGCGGTCCAAACCGGATTAAACCGGTTTTAACTTGAATTTGCATGTTTTTCACTTTATATCTTGTTTTGACCGTATTAGAAGAATTTTTCTTTTAAATCGGTTTTAAGCGATCCAAATTGGATTAAACCGGTTCAAAATTGAAATAACAGGTTTTAACCTCAATTTGTATGTTTTACACTTTAAAGGCTTTTTTTGACCATATTACAAGAATTTCTTTTTAAACTGGTTTTAAGTGGTCCAAACCGGATTAAACTGGTTCAAAACGGAAAAACAGGTTTTAAGTCCAGTTTGTATCTTTCTACACTTAATAGTCTTTTTTGACCATATTACAAGAATTTCTCTTTTAAACTGGTTTAAAGCGGTCCAAACCGGATTAAACCGATTTTAACTTGAATTTGCATGTTTTTCACTTTATATCTAGTTTTGACCGTATTAGAAGAATTTTTCTTTTAAATCGGTTTTAAGCGATCCAAATTGATTAAACCGGTTTATAATTGAAAAACAGGTTTTAAGCTCAATTTGTATGTTTTAACACTTTATAACCTTTTTTGACCATATTACAAGAATTTCTCTTTAAACTGGTTTTAAGCGGTCCAAACCGGATTAAACCTGTTGAAAACGGAAAAAACAGGTTTTAAGTTCAATTTGTATCTTTCTACACTTTATAGTCTTTTTTTGACCATATTACAAGAATTTTTTTAAACGGATTTAAGCGTTCCAAACCGGATTAAATCGATTTTAAACTTTATATGTAGTTTTGACTATTAAACCGGTTCAAAATGGAAAAACAGGTTTTAACCTCAATTTCAATGTTTTTACACTTTATTGGCTTTTTTTGACGATATTACAAGAATTTCTCTTTAAACTGGTTTTAAGTGGTCCAAACCGGATTAAACCGGTTTTAACTTGAATTTGCATGTTTTTCACTTTATATCTTGTTTTGACCGTATTAGAAGAATTTTTCTTTTAAATCGGTTTTAAGCGATCCAAATTGGATTAAACCGGTTCAAAATTGAAATAACAGGTTTTAACCTCAATTTGTATGTTTTTACACTTTAAAGGCTTTTTTGACCATATTACAAGAATTTCTTTTTTAAACTGGTTTTAAGTGGTCCAAACCGGATTAAACTGGTTCAAAACGGAAAAACAGGTTTTAAGTCCAGTTTGTATCTTTCTACACTTAATAGTCTTTTTTGACCATATTACAAGAATTTCTCTTTTAAACTGGTTTAAAGCGGTCCAAACCGGATTAAACCGATTTTAACTTGAATTTGCATGTTTTTCACTTTATATCTAGTTTTGACCGTATTAGAAGAATTTTTCTTTTAAATCGGTTTTAAGCGATCCAAATTGGATTAAACCGGTTTATAATTGAAAAAACAGGTTTTAAGCTCAATTTGTATGTTTTAACACTTTATAACCTTTTTGACCATATTACAAGAATTTCTCTTTAAACTGGTTTTAAGCGGTCCAAACCGGATTAAACCTGTTGAAAACGGAAAAAACAGGTTTTAAGTTCAATTTGTATCTTTCTACACTTTATAGTCTTTTTTGACCATATTACAAGAATTTTTTTTAAACGGATTTAAGCGTTCCAAACCGGATTAAATCGATTTTTAAACTTTATATGTAGTTTTGACTATTAAACCGGTTCAAAATGGAAAAACAGGTTTTAACCTCAATTTCAATGTTTTACACTTTATTGGCTTTTTTGACGATATTACAAGAATTTCTCTTTTAAACTGGTTTAAAGCGGTCCAAACCGGATTAAACCGGTTTTAACTTGAATTTGCATGTTTTTCACTTTATATCTTGTTTTGACCGTATTAGAAGAATTTTTCTTTTAAATCGGTTTTAAGCGATCCAAATTGGATTAAACCGGTTCAAAATTGAAATAACAGGTTTTAACCTCAATTTGTATGTTTTACACTTTAAAGGCTTTTTTTGACCATATTACAAGAATTTCTTTTTTAAACTGGTTTTAAGTGGTCCAAACCGGATTAAACTGGTTCAAAACGGAAAAAACAGGTTTTAAGTCCAGTTTGTATCTTTCTACACTTAATAGTCTTTTTGACCATATTACAAGAATTTCTCTTTAAACTGGTTTAAAGCGGTCCAAACCGGATTAAACCGATTTTAACTTGAATTTGCATGTTTTTCACTTTATATCTAGTTTTGACCGTATTAGAAGAATTTTTCTTTTAAATCGGTTTTAAGCGATCCAAATTGATTAAACCGGTTTATAATTGAAAAACAGGTTTTAAGCTCAATTTGTATGTTTTAACACTTTATAACCTTTTTTGACCATATTACAAGAATTTCTCTTTAAACTGGTTTTAAGCGGTCCAAACCGGATTAAACCTGTTGAAAACGGAAAAAACAGGTTTTAAGTTCAATTTGTATCTTTCTACACTTTATAGTCTTTTTTGACCATATTACAAGAATTTTTTTAAACGGATTTAAGCGTTCCAAACCGGATTAAATCGATTTTAAACTTTATATGTAGTTTTGACTATTAAACCGGTTCAAAATGGAAAAAACAGGTTTTAACCTCAATTTCAATGTTTTACACTTTATTGGCTTTTTTGACGATATTACAAGAATTTCTCTTTTAAACTGGTTTAAAGCGGTCCAAACCGGATTAAACCGGTTTTAACTTGAATTTGCATGTTTTTCACTTTATATCTTGTTTTGACCGTATTAGAAGAATTTTTCTTTTAAATCGGTTTTAAGCGATCCAAATTGATTAAACCGGTTCAAAATTGAAATAACAGGTTTTAACCTCAATTTGTATGTTTTTACACTTTAAAGGCTTTTTTGACCATATTACAAGAATTTCTTTTTTAAACTGGTTTTAAGTGGTCCAAACCGGATTAAACTGGTTCAAAACGGAAAAACAGGTTTTAAGTCCAGTTTGTATCTTTCTACACTTAATAGTCTTTTTTGACCATATTACAAGAATTTCTCTTTAAACTGGTTTAAAGCGGTCCAAACCGGATTAAACCGATTTTAACTTGAATTTGCATGTTTTTCACTTTATATCTAGTTTTGACCGTATTAGAAGAATTTTTCTTTTAAATCGGTTTTAAGCGATCCAAATTGGATTAAACCGGTTTATAATTGAAAAACAGGTTTTAAGCTCAATTTGTATGTTTTAACACTTTATAACCTTTTGACCATATTACAAGAATTTCTCTTTAAACTGGTTTTAAGCGGTCCAAACCGGATTAAACCTGTTGAAAACGGAAAAAACAGGTTTTAAGTTCAATTTGTATCTTTCTACACTTTATAGTCTTTTTTGACCATATTACAAGAATTTTTTTAAACGGATTTAAGCGTTCCAAACCGGATTAAATCGATTTTAAACTTTATATGTAGTTTTGACTATTAAACCGGTTCAAAATGGAAAAACAGGTTTTAACCTCAATTTGTATGTTTTACACTTTATTAGTTTTTTGACCATATTAAAAGAATTTCTTTTAAACTGATTTTAAGCGGTCCAAACCGGAAAAAACTGATTCTAACCTTAATTTGCATTTTTTTATACGTTATACGGTGTTTTGATTAAAATACAAGAATTTTTTTTTTAAACGGATTTTAACCGGTCCAAACCGGATTAAATAAGTTTTTCAACTTTATATGTAGTTTTTACCGTATTAGAAGAATTTTTCTTTTAAATCGGTTTTAAGCGATCCAAATTGATTAAACCAGTTCAAAATTGAAAAACAGGTTTTAAGCTCAATTTGTATGTTTTAACACTTTATGCTTTTTTGACCATATTACAAGAATTTCTTTTAAACTGGTTTTAAGCGGTCCAAACCGGATTAAACCTGTTGAAAACGGAAAAAAACAGGTTTTAAGTTCAATTTGTATCTTTCTACACTTTATAGTCTTTTTTGACCATATTACAAGAATTTTTTTTAAACGGATTTAAGCGTTCCAAACCGGATTAAATCGATTTTTAAACTTTATATGTAGTTTTGACTATTAAACCGGTTCAAAATGGAAAAAACAGGTTTTAACCTCAATTTCAATGTTTTTACACTTTATTGGCTTTTTTGACGATATTACAAGAATTTCTCTTTTAAACTGGTTTAAGCGGTCCAAACCGGATTAAACCGGTTTTAACTTGAATTTGCATGTTTTTCACTTTATATCTTGTTTTGACCGTATTACAAGAATTTTTCTTTTAAATCGGTTTTAAGCGATCCAAATTGGATTAAACCGGTTCAAAATTGAAATAACAGGTTTTAACCTCAATTTGTATGTTTTTACACTTTAAAGGCTTTTTTGACCATATTACAAGAATTTCTTTTTAAACTGGTTTTAAGTGGTCCAAACCGGATTAAACTGGTTCAAAACGGAAAAACAGGTTTTAAGTCCAGTTTGTATCTTTCTACACTTAATAGTCTTTTTTGACCATATTACAAGAATTTCTCTTTAAACTGGTTTAAAGCGGTCCAAACCGGATTAAACCGATTTTAACTTGAATTTGCATGTTTTTCACTTTATATCTAGTTTTGACCGTATTAGAAGAATTTTTCTTTTAAATCGGTTTTAAGCGATCCAAATTGATTAAACCGGTTTATAATTGAAAAACAGGTTTTAAGCTCAATTTGTATGTTTTAACACTTTATAACCTTTTTTGACCATATTACAAGAATTTCTCTTTTAAACTGGTTTTAAGCGGTCCAAACCGGATTAAACCTGTTGAAAACGGAAAAAAACAGGTTTTAAGTTCAATTTGTATCTTTCTACACTTTATAGTCTTTTTTGACCATATTACAAGAATTTTTTTTAAACGGATTTAAGCGTTCCAAACCGGATTAAATCGATTTTAAACTTTATATGTAGTTTTGACTATTAAACCGGTTCAAAATGGAAAAACAGGTTTTAACCTCAATTTCAATGTTTTTACACTTTATTGGCTTTTTTGACGATATTACAAGAATTTCTCTTTTAAACTGGTTTAAAGCGGTCCAAACCGGATTAAACCGGTTTTAACTTGAATTTGCATGTTTTTCACTTTATATCTTGTTTTGACCGTATTAGAAGAATTTTTCTTTTAAATCGGTTTTAAGCGATCCAAATTGGATTAAACCGGTTCAAAATTGAAATAACAGGTTTTAACCTCAATTTGTATGTTTTTACACTTTAAAGGCTTTTTTGACCATATTACAAGAATTTCTTTTTTAAACTGGTTTTAAGTGGTCCAAACCGGATTAAACTGGTTCAAAACGGAAAAACAGGTTTTAAGTCCAGTTTGTATCTTTCTACACTTAATAGTCTTTTTTGACCATATTACAAGAATTTCTCTTTTAAACTGGTTTAAAGCGGTCCAAACCGGATTAAACCGATTTTAACTTGAATTTGCATGTTTTTCACTTTATATCTAGTTTTGACCGTATTAGAAGAATTTTTCTTTTAAATCGGTTTTAAGCGATCCAAATTGGATTAAACCGGTTTATAATTGAAAAAACAGGTTTTAAGCTCAATTTGTATGTTTTAACACTTTATAACCTTTTGACCATATTACAAGAATTTCTCTTTAAACTGGTTTTAAGCGGTCCAAACCGGATTAAACCTGTTGAAAACGGAAAAAACAGGTTTTAAGTTCAATTTGTATCTTTCTACACTTTATAGTCTTTTTTGACCATATTACAAGAATTTTTTTAAACGGATTTAAGCGTTCCAAACCGGATTAAATCGATTTTAAACTTTATATGTAGTTTTGACTATTAAACCGGTTCAAAATGGAAAAACAGGTTTTAACCTCAATTTCAATGTTTTACACTTTATTGGCTTTTTTGACGATATTACAAGAATTTCTCTTTTAAACTGGTTTAAAGCGGTCCAAACCGGATTAAACCGGTTTTAACTTGAATTTGCATGTTTTTCACTTTATATCTTGTTTTGACCGTATTAGAAGAATTTTTCTTTTAAATCGGTTTTAAGCGATCCAAATTGGATTAAACCGGTTCAAAATTGAAATAACAGGTTTTAACCTCAATTTGTATGTTTTACACTTTAAAGGCTTTTTTTGACCATATTACAAGAATTTCTTTTTTTAAACTGGTTTTAAGTGGTCCAAACCGGATTAAACTGGTTCAAAACGGAAAAACAGGTTTTAAGTCCAGTTTGTATCTTTCTACACTTAATAGTCTTTTTTGACCATATTACAAGAATTTCTCTTTTAAACTGGTTTAAAGCGGTCCAAACCGGATTAAACCGATTTTAACTTGAATTTGCATGTTTTCACTTTATATCTAGTTTTGACCGTATTAGAAGAATTTTTCTTTTAAATCGGTTTTAAGCGATCCAAATTGGATTAAACCGGTTTATAATTGAAAAACAGGTTTTAAGCTCAATTTGTATGTTTTAACACTTTATAACCTTTTTTGACCATATTACAAGAATTTCTCTTTTAAACTGGTTTTAAGCGGTCCAAACCGGATTAAACCTGTTGAAAACGGAAAAAACAGGTTTTAAGTTCAATTTGTATCTTTCTACACTTTATAGTCTTTTTTGACCATATTACAAGAATTTTTTTTAAACGGATTTAAGCGTTCCAAACCGGATTAAATCGATTTTTAAACTTTATATGTAGTTTTGACTATTAAACCGGTTCAAAATGGAAAAAACAGGTTTTAACCTCAATTTCAATGTTTTTACACTTTATTGGCTTTTTTGACGATATTACAAGAATTTCTCTTTAAACTGGTTTTAAGCGGTCCAAACCGGATTTCTAACCTTAATTTGTTTTTTTATACGTTATACGGTGTTTTGATTAAAATACAAGAATTTTTTTTTTAAACGGATTTTAACCGGTCCAAACCGGATTAAATTTTTTCAACTTTATATCTAGTTTTGACCGTATTAGAAGAATTTTTCTTTTAAATCGGTTTTAAGCGATCCAAATTGGATTAAACCAGTTCAAAATTGAAAAAACAGGTTTTAAGCTCAATTTGTATGTTTTAACACTTTATAAGCTTTTTTGACCATATTACAAGAATTTCTCTTTTAAACTGGTTTTAAGCGGTCCAAACCGGATTAAACCTGTTGAAAACGGAAAAAACAGGTTTTAAGTTCAATTTGTATCTTTCTACACTTTATAGTCTTTTTTGACCATATTACAAGAATTTTTTTAAACGGATTTAAGCGTTCCAAACCGGATTAAATCGATTTTAAACTTTATATGTAGTTTTGACTATTAAACCGGTTCAAAATGGAAAAACAGGTTTTAACCTCAATTTCAATGTTTTACACTTTATTGGCTTTTTTGACGATATTACAAGAATTTCTCTTTAAACTGGTTTTAAGCGGTCCAAACCGGATTAAACCGGTTTTAACTTGAATTTGCATGTTTTTCACTTTATATCTTGTTTTGACCGTATTAGAAGAATTTTTCTTTTAAATCGGTTTTAAGCGATCCAAATTGGATTAAACCGGTTCAAAATTGAAATAACAGGTTTTAACCTCAATTTGTATGTTTTTACACTTTAAAGGCTTTTTTGACCATATTACAAGAATTTCTTTTTTAAACTGGTTTTAAGTGGTCCAAACCGGATTAAACTGGTTCAAAACGGAAAAACAGGTTTTAAGTCCAGTTTGTATCTTTCTACACTTAATAGTCTTTTTTGACCATATTACAAGAATTTCTCTTTTAAACTGGTTTAAAGCGGTCCAAACCGGATTAAACCGATTTTAACTTGAATTTGCATGTTTTCACTTTATATCTAGTTTTGACCGTATTAGAAGAATTTTTCTTTTAAATCGGTTTTAAGCGATCCAAATTGGATTAAACCGGTTTATAATTGAAAAAACAGGTTTTAAGCTCAATTTGTATGTTTTAACACTTTATAACCTTTTTTGACCATATTACAAGAATTTCTCTTTTAAACTGGTTTTAAGCGGTCCAAACCGGATTAAACCTGTTGAAAACGGAAAAAACAGGTTTTAAGTTCAATTTGTATCTTTCTACACTTTATAGTCTTTTTTGACCATATTACAAGAATTTTTTTTAAACGGATTTAAGCGTTCCAAACCGGATTAAATCGATTTTAAACTTTATATGTAGTTTTGACTATTAAACCGGTTCAAAATGGAAAAACAGGTTTTAACCTCAATTTCAATGTTTTTACACTTTATTGGCTTTTTTGACGATATTACAAGAATTTCTCTTTTAAACTGGTTTTAAGCGGTCCAAACCGGATTAAACCGGTTTTAACTTGAATTTGCATGTTTTTCACTTTATATCTTGTTTTGACCGTATTAGAAGAATTTTTCTTTTAAATCGGTTTTAAGCGATCCAAATTGGATTAAACCGGTTCAAAATTGAAATAACAGGTTTTAACCTCAATTTGTATGTTTTTACACTTTAAAGGCTTTTTTTGACCATATTACAAGAATTTCTTTTTTAAACTGGTTTTAAGTGGTCCAAACCGGATTAAACTGGTTCAAAACGGAAAAAACAGGTTTTAAGTCCAGTTTGTATCTTTCTACACTTAATAGTCTTTTTTGACCATATTACAAGAATTTCTCTTTTAAACTGGTTTAAAGCGGTCCAAACCGGATTAAACCGATTTTAACTTGAATTTGCATGTTTTTCACTTTATATCTAGTTTTGACCGTATTAGAAGAATTTTTCTTTTAAATCGGTTTTAAGCGATCCAAATTGGATTAAACCGGTTTATAATTGAAAAAACAGGTTTTAAGCTCAATTTGTATGTTTTAACACTTTATAACCTTTTTTTGACCATATTACAAGAATTTCTCTTTTAAACTGGTTTTAAGCGGTCCAAACCGGATTAAACCTGTTGAAAACGGAAAAAACAGGTTTTAAGTTCAATTTGTATCTTTCTACACTTTATAGTCTTTTTTGACCATATTACAAGAATTTTTTTTAAACGGATTTAAGCGTTCCAAACCGGATTAAATCGATTTTAAACTTTATATGTAGTTTTGACTATTAAACCGGTTCAAAATGGAAAAACAGGTTTTAACCTCAATTTCAATGTTTTACACTTTATTGGCTTTTTTGACGATATTACAAGAATTTCTCTTTTAAACTGGTTTAAAGCGGTCCAAACCGGATTAAACCGGTTTTAACTTGAATTTGCATGTTTTTCACTTTATATCTTGTTTTGACCGTATTAGAAGAATTTTTCTTTTAAATCGGTTTTAAGCGATCCAAATTGGATTAAACCGGTTCAAAATTGAAATAACAGGTTTTAACCTCAATTTGTATGTTTTTACACTTTAAAGGCTTTTGACCATATTACAAGAATTTCTTTTTTAAACTGGTTTTAAGTGGTCCAAACCGGATTAAACTGGTTCAAAACGGAAAAAACAGGTTTTAAGTCCAGTTTGTATCTTTCTACACTTAATAGTCTTTTTTTGACCATATTACAAGAATTTCTCTTTTAAACTGGTTTAAAGCGGTCCAAACCGGATTAAACCGATTTTAACTTGAATTTGCATGTTTTCACTTTATATCTAGTTTTGACCGTATTAGAAGAATTTTTCTTTTAAATCGGTTTTAAGCGATCCAAATTGGATTAAACCGGTTTATAATTGAAAAAACAGGTTTTAAGCTCAATTTGTATGTTTTAACACTTTATAACCTTTTTTGACCATATTACAAGAATTTCTCTTTAAACTGGTTTTAAGCGGTCCAAACCGGATTAAACCTGTTGAAAACGGAAAAAACAGGTTTTAAGTTCAATTTGTATCTTTCTACACTTTATAGTCTTTTTTGACCATATTACAAGAATTTTTTTTAAACGGATTTAAGCGTTCCAAACCGGATTAAATCGATTTTAAACTTTATATGTAGTTTTGACTATTAAACCGGTTCAAAATGGAAAAACAGGTTTTAACCTCAATTTCAATGTTTTTACACTTTATTGGCTTTTTTGACGATATTACAAGAATTTCTCTTTTAAACTGGTTTAAAGCGGTCCAAACCGGATTAAACCGGTTTTAACTTGAATTTGCATGTTTTTCACTTTATATCTTGTTTTGACCGTATTAGAAGAATTTTTCTTTTAAATCGGTTTTAAGCGATCCAAATTGGATTAAACCGGTTCAAAATTGAAATAACAGGTTTTAACCTCAATTTGTATGTTTTTACACTTTAAAGGCTTTTTTGACCATATTACAAGAATTTCTTTTTTAAACTGGTTTTAAGTGGTCCAAACCGGATTAAACTGGTTCAAAACGGAAAAAACAGGTTTTAAGTCCAGTTTGTATCTTTCTACACTTAATAGTCTTTTTTTGACCATATTACAAGAATTTCTCTTTTAAACTGGTTTAAAGCGGTCCAAACCGGATTAAACCGATTTTAACTTGAATTTGCATGTTTTTCACTTTATATCTAGTTTTGACCGTATTAGAAGAATTTTTCTTTTAAATCGGTTTTAAGCGATCCAAATTGGATTAAACCGGTTTATAATTGAAAAAACAGGTTTTAAGCTCAATTTGTATGTTTTAACACTTTATAACCTTTTGACCATATTACAAGAATTTCTCTTTTAAACTGGTTTTAAGCGGTCCAAACCGGATTAAACCTGTTGAAAACGGAAAAAAACAGGTTTTAAGTTCAATTTGTATCTTTCTACACTTTATAGTCTTTTTTGACCATATTACAAGAATTTTTTTTAAACGGATTTAAGCGTTCCAAACCGGATTAAATCGATTTTTAAACTTTATATGTAGTTTTGACTATTAAACCGGTTCAAAATGGAAAAAACAGGTTTTAACCTCAATTTGTATGTTTTTACACTTTATTAGTTTTTTTGACCATATTAAAAGAATTTCTCTTTTAAACTGATTTTAAGCGGTCCAAACCGGAAAAAACTGATTCTAACCTTAATTTGCATTTTTTTATACGTTATACGGTGTTTTGATTAAAATACAAGAATTTTTTTTTTAAACGGATTTTAACCGGTCCAAACCGGATTAAATAAGTTTTTCAACTTTATATGTAGTTTTTACCGTATTAGAAGAATTTTTCTTTTAAATCGGTTTTAAGCGATCCAAATTGGATTAAACCAGTTCAAAATTGAAAAAACAGGTTTTAAGCTCAATTTGTATGTTTTAACACTTTATAAGCTTTTTTGACCATATTACAAGAATTTCTCTTTTAAACTGGTTTTAAGCGGTCCAAACCGGATTAAACCTGTTGAAAACGGAAAAAAACAGGTTTTAAGTTCAATTTGTATCTTTCTACACTTTATAGTCTTTTTTGACCATATTACAAGAATTTTTTTAAACGGATTTAAGCGTTCCAAACCGGATTAAATCGATTTTAAACTTTATATGTAGTTTTGACTATTAAACCGGTTCAAAATGGAAAAACAGGTTTTAACCTCAATTTCAATGTTTTTACACTTTATTGGCTTTTTTGACGATATTACAAGAATTTCTCTTTTAAACTGGTTTTAAGCGGTCCAAACCGGATTAAACCGGTTTTAACTTGAATTTGCATGTTTTTCACTTTATATCTTGTTTTGACCGTATTAGAAGAATTTTTCTTTTAAATCGGTTTTAAGCGATCCAAATTGGATTAAACCGGTTCAAAATTGAAATAACAGGTTTTAACCTCAATTTGTATGTTTTTACACTTTAAAGGCTTTTTTGACCATATTACAAGAATTTCTTTTTTAAACTGGTTTTAAGTGGTCCAAACCGGATTAAACTGGTTCAAAACGGAAAAAACAGGTTTTAAGTCCAGTTTGTATCTTTCTACACTTTATATCTTTTTTTGACCATATTACAAGAATTTCTTTTTTAAACTGGTTTAAAGCGGTCCAAACCGGATTAAACCGATTTTAACTTGAATTTGCATTTGTTTTTCACTTTATATCTAGTTTTGACCGTATTAGAAGAATTTTTCTTTTAAATCGGTTTTAAGCGATCCAAATTGGATTAAACCGATTTTAACTTGAATTTGCATGTTTTTCACTTTATATCTAGTTTTGACCGTATTAGAAGAATTTTTCTTTTAAATCGGTTTTAAGCGATCCAAATTGGTTAAACCGGTTTATAATTGAAAAACAGGTTTTAAGCTCAATTTGTATGTTTTAACACTTTATAACCTTTTTGACCATATTACAAGAATTTCTCTTTTAAACTGGTTTTAAGCGGTCCAAACCGGATTAAACCTGTTGAAAACGGAAAAAAACAGGTTTTAAGTTCAATTTGTATCTTTCTACACTTTATAGTCTTTTTTGACCATATTACAAGAATTTTTTTTAAACGGATTTAAGCGTTCCAAACCGGATTAAATCGATTTTTAAACTTTATATGTAGTTTTGACTATTAAACCGGTTCAAAATGGAAAAACAGGTTTTAACCTCAATTTGTATGTTTTTACACTTTATTAGTTTTTTTGACCATATTAAAAGAATTTCTCTTTTAAACTGATTTTAAGCGGTCCAAACCGGAAAAAACTGATTCTAACCTTAATTTGCATTTTTTTATACGTTATACGGTGTTTTGATTAAAATACAAGAATTTTTTTTTTAAACGGATTTTAACCGGTCCAAACCGGATTAAATAAGTTTTTCAACTTTATATGTAGTTTTTACCGTATTAGAAGAATTTTTCTTTTAAATCGGTTTTAAGCGATCCAAATTGGATTAAACCAGTTCAAAATTGAAAAAACAGGTTTTAAGCTCAATTTGTATGTTTTAACACTTTATAAGCTTTTTTGACCATATTACAAGAATTTCTCTTTTAAACTGGTTTTAAGCGGTCCAAACCGGATTAAACCTGTTGAAAACGGAAAAAAACAGGTTTTAAGTTCAATTTGTATCTTTCTACACTTTATAGTCTTTTTTGACCATATTACAAGAATTTTTTTTAAACGGATTTAAGCGTTCCAAACCGGATTAAATCGATTTTTAAACTTTATATGTAGTTTTGACTATTAAACCGGTTCAAAATGGAAAAACAGGTTTTAACCTCAATTTCAATGTTTTACACTTTATTGGCTTTTTTTGACGATATTACAAGAATTTCTCTTTTAAACTGGTTTAAAGCGGTCCAAACCGGATTAAACCGGTTTTAACTTGAATTTGCATGTTTTTCACTTTATATCTTGTTTTGACCGTATTAGAAGAATTTTTCTTTTAAATCGGTTTTAAGCGATCCAAATTGGATTAAACCGGTTCAAAATTGAAATAACAGGTTTTAACCTCAATTTGTATGTTTTACACTTTAAAGGCTTTTTTTGACCATATTACAAGAATTTCTTTTTTAAACTGGTTTTAAGTGGTCCAAACCGGATTAAACTGGTTCAAAACGGAAAAAACAGGTTTTAAGTCCAGTTTGTATCTTTCTACACTTAATAGTCTTTTTTGACCATATTACAAGAATTTCTCTTTTAAACTGGTTTAAAGCGGTCCAAACCGGATTAAACCGATTTTAACTTGAATTTGCATGTTTTCACTTTATATCTAGTTTTGACCGTATTAGAAGAATTTTTCTTTTAAATCGGTTTTAAGCGATCCAAATTGGATTAAACCGGTTTATAATTGAAAAACAGGTTTTAAGCTCAATTTGTATGTTTTAACACTTTATAACCTTTTTGACCATATTACAAGAATTTCTCTTTTAAACTGGTTTTAAGCGGTCCAAACCGGATTAAACCTGTTGAAAACGGAAAAAAACAGGTTTTAAGTTCAATTTGTATCTTTCTACACTTTATAGTCTTTTTTGACCATATTACAAGAATTTTTTTAAACGGATTTAAGCGTTCCAAACCGGATTAAATCGATTTTAAACTTTATATGTAGTTTTGACTATTAAACCGGTTCAAAATGGAAAAAACAGGTTTTAACCTCAATTTCAATGTTTTTACACTTTATTGGCTTTTTTGACGATATTACAAGAATTTCTCTTTTAAACTGGTTTAAAGCGGTCCAAACCGGATTAAACCGGTTTTAACTTGAATTTGCATGTTTTTCACTTTATATCTTGTTTTGACCGTATTAGAAGAATTTTTCTTTTAAATCGGTTTTAAGCGATCCAAATTGGATTAAACCGGTTCAAAATTGAAATAACAGGTTTTAACCTCAATTTGTATGTTTTTACACTTTAAAGGCTTTTTTGACCATATTACAAGAATTTCTTTTTTAAACTGGTTTTAAGTGGTCCAAACCGGATTAAACTGGTTCAAAACGGAAAAAACAGGTTTTAAGTCCAGTTTGTATCTTTCTACACTTAATAGTCTTTTTTGACCATATTACAAGAATTTCTCTTTTAAACTGGTTTAAAGCGGTCCAAACCGGATTAAACCGATTTTAACTTGAATTTGCATGTTTTTCACTTTATATCTAGTTTTGACCGTATTAGAAGAATTTTTCTTTTAAATCGGTTTTAAGCGATCCAAATTGGATTAAACCGGTTTATAATTGAAAAAACAGGTTTTAAGCTCAATTTGTATGTTTTAACACTTTATAAGCTTTTTTGACCATATTACAAGAATTTCTCTTTTAAATTTTAAGCGGTCCAAACCGGATTAAACCTGTTGAAAACGGAAAAAACAGGTTTTAAGTTCAATTTGTATCTTTCTACACTTTATAGTCTTTTGACCATATTACAAGAATTTTCTTTTAAACTGGTTTAAAGCGGTCCAAACCGGATTAAACCGATTTTAACTTGAATTTGCATGTTTTCACTTTATATCTAGTTTTGACCGTATTAGAAGAATTTTTCTTTTAAATCGGTTTTAAGCGATCCAAATTGGATTAAACCGGTTTATAATTGAAAAACAGGTTTTAAGCTCAATTTGTATGTTTTAACACTTTATAAGCTTTTTTTGACCATATTACAAGAATTTCTCTTTAAACTGGTTTTAAGCGGTCCAAACCGGATTAAACCTGTTGAAAACGGAAAAAACAGGTTTTAAGTTCAATTTGTATCTTTCTACACTTTATAGTCTTTTTTTGACCATATTACAAGAATTTTTTTAAACGGATTTAAGCGTTCCAAACCGGATTAAATCGATTTTTAAACTTTATATGTAGTTTTGACTATTAAACCGGTTCAAAACGGAAAAACAGGTTTTAAGTCCAGTTTGTATCTTTCTACACTTAATAGTCTTTTTTGACCATATTACAAGAATTTCTCTTTTAAACTGGTTTAAAGCGGTCCAAACCGGATTAAACCGATTTTAACTTGAATTTGCATGTTTTCACTTTATATCTAGTTTTGACCGTATTAGAAGAATTTTTCTTTTAAATCGGTTTTAAGCGATCCAAATTGGATTAAACCGGTTTATAATTGAAAAAACAGGTTTTAAGCTCAATTTGTATGTTTTAACACTTTATAACCTTTTTTGACCATATTACAAGAATTTCTCTTTTAAACTGGTTTTAAGCGGTCCAAACCGGATTAAACCTGTTGAAAACGGAAAAAACAGGTTTTAAGTTCAATTTGTATCTTTCTACACTTTATAGTCTTTTTTGACCATATTACAAGAATTTTTTTAAACGGATTTAAGCGTTCCAAACCGGATTAAATCGATTTTAAACTTTATATGTAGTTTTGACTATTAAACCGGTTCAAAATGGAAAAACAGGTTTTAACCTCAATTTCAATGTTTTTACACTTTATTGGCTTTTTTGACGATATTACAAGAATTTCTCTTTTAAACTGGTTTTAAGCGGTCCAAACCGGATTAAACCGGTTTTAACTTGAATTTGCATGTTTTCACTTTATATCTTGTTTTGACCGTATTAGAAGAATTTTTCTTTTAAATCGGTTTTAAGCGATCCAAATTGGATTAAACCGGTTCAAAATTGAAATAACAGGTTTTAACCTCAATTTGTATGTTTTTACACTTTAAAGGCTTTTTTGACCATATTACAAGAATTTCTTTTTTAAACTGGTTTTAAGTGGTCCAAACCGGATTAAACTGGTTCAAAACGGAAAAACAGGTTTTAAGTCCAGTTTGTATCTTTCTACACTTAATAGTCTTTTTTGACCATATTACAAGAATTTCTCTTTTAAACTGGTTTAAAGCGGTCCAAACCGGATTAAACCGATTTTAACTTGAATTTGCATGTTTTTCACTTTATATCTAGTTTTGACCGTATTAGAAGAATTTTTCTTTTAAATCGGTTTTAAGCGATCCAAATTGGATTAAACCGGTTTATAATTGAAAAAACAGGTTTTAAGCTCAATTTGTATGTTTTAACACTTTATAACCTTTTTTGACCATATTACAAGAATTTCTCTTTTAAACTGGTTTTAAGCGGTCCAAACCGGATTAAACCTGTTGAAAACGGAAAAAACAGGTTTTAAGTTCAATTTGTATCTTTCTACACTTTATAGTCTTTTTTGACCATATTACAAGAATTTTTTTTAAACGGATTTAAGCGTTCCAAACCGGATTAAATCGATTTTAAACTTTATATGTAGTTTTGACTATTAAACCGGTTCAAAATGGAAAAACAGGTTTTAACCTCAATTTGTATGTTTTTACACTTTATTAGTTTTTTTGACCATATTAAAAGAATTTCTCTTTTAAACTGATTTTAAGCGGTCCAAACCGGAAAAAACTGATTCTAACCTTAATTTGCATTTTTTTATACGTTATACGGTGTTTTGATTAAAATACAAGAATTTTTTTTTAAACGGATTTTAACCGGTCCAAACCGGATTAAATAAGTTTTTCAACTTTATATGTAGTTTTTACCGTATTAGAAGAATTTTTCTTTTAAATCGGTTTTAAGCGATCCAAATTGGATTAAACCAGTTCAAAATTGAAAAAACAGGTTTTAAGCTCAATTTGTATGTTTTAACACTTTATAAGCTTTTTTGACCATATTACAAGAATTTCTCTTTTAAACTGGTTTAAAGCGGTCCAAAGCGGATTAAACCGGTTTTAACTTGAATTTGCATCTTTTTCACCGGATTAAACCGGTTTTAACTTGAATTTGCATCTTTTTCACCGGATTAAACCGGTTTTAACTTGAATTTACATCTTTTTCACTTTATATCTAGTTTTGACCGTATTACAAGAATTTCACTTTTAAACTGGTTTTAAGCGGTCCAAATCGGAGAAAACTGATTCTAACCTGTATTTGCATGTTTTTATACGTTATACAGTGTTTTGATTAAAATACAAGAATTTTTTTTTTAAACGGATTTTAAGCGGTCCAAACCGGATTAAATTAGTTTTTCAACTTTATATGTAGTTTTTCCGTATTAGAAGAATTTTTCTTTTAAATCGGTTTTAACTTCAATTTGCATGTTTTTCACTTTATACGCGGTTTTGACCGTAATACAAGAATTTCTCTTTTAAACCGGTTTTACGCAGTTCAAGTCGGATTAAACCGGTTGCAACTGGGAAAAACTGGTTCTGACCTGAATTTGCATGTTTTTATACGTTATACGCAGTTTTGATTAAAATACAAGAATTTTTTTTTAAACGGATTTTAAACGGTCCAAACCGAATTAAACCGGTTCATAACGAAAAAAACAGGTTTTAACCTCAATTTGTATGATTTTACACTTTAAAGGCTTTTTTCACCATATTACAAGAATTTCTCACTTTCTATTCTGTTTTGACCGTAATACAGGAATTTTTCTTTTAAAGGATTTTAAGCGGTCCAAACTAGATTAAAGCGGTTCAAAAACGAAAAATTGGTTCTAAACTCAATTTTATACGCTGTTTTCACCGTAATACGAGAATTTTTTTAAACGGATTTTAAGCGGTCCAAACCGGATTAAATCAGTTTTTCAACTTTATATGTAGTTTTTACCGTATTAGAAGAATTTTTCTTTTAAATCGGTTTTAAGCGATCCAAATTGGATTAAACCAGTTCAAAATTGAAAAAACAGGTTTTAAGCTCAATTTGTATGTTTTAACACTTTATAAGCTTTTTTGACCATATTACAAGAATTTCTCTTTTAAACTGGTTTTAAGCGGTCCAAACCGGATTAAACCTGTTGAAAACGGAAAAAAACAGGTTTTAAGTTCAATTTGTATCTTTCTACACTTTATAGTCTTTTTTGACCATATTACAAGAATTTTTTTTAAACGGATTTAAGCGTTCCAAACCGGATTAAATCGATTTTTAAACTTTATATGTAGTTTTGACTATTAAACCGGTTCAAAATGGAAAAAACAGGTTTTAACCTCAATTTCAATGTTTTTACACTTTATTGGCTTTTTTGACGATATTACAAGAATTTCTCTTTTAAACTGGTTTAAAGCGGTCCAAACCGGATTAAACCGATTTTAACTTGAATTTGCATGTTTTTCACTTTATATCTAGTTTTGACCGTATTAGAAGAATTTTTCTTTTAAATCGGTTTTAAGCGATCCAAATTGGATTAAACCGGTTTATAATTGAAAAAACAGGTTTTAAGCTCAATTTGTATGTTTTAACACTTTATAACCTTTTTTGACCATATTACAAGAATTTCTCTTTTAAACTGGTTTTAAGCGGTCCAAACCGGATTAAACCTGTTGAAAACGGAAAAAAACAGGTTTTAAGTTCAATTTGTATCTTTCTACACTTTATAGTCTTTTTTGACCATATTACAAGAATTTTTTTTAAACGGATTTAAGCGTTCCAAACCGGATTAAATCGATTTTTAAACTTTATATGTAGTTTTGACTATTAAACCGGTTCAAAATGGAAAAAACAGGTTTTAACCTCAATTTCAATGTTTTACACTTTATTGGCTTTTTTTGACGATATTACAAGAATTTCTCTTTAAACTGGTTTAAAGCGGTCCAAACCGGATTAAACCGGTTTTAACTTGAATTTGCATGTTTTTCACTTTATATCTTGTTTTGACCGTATTAGAAGAATTTTTCTTTTAAATCGGTTTTAAGCGATCCAAATTGGATTAAACCGGTTCAAAATTGAAATAACAGGTTTTAACCTCAATTTGTATGTTTTTACACTTTAAAGGCTTTTTTGACCATATTACAAGAATTTCTTTTTTTTAAACTGGTTTTAAGTGGTCCAAACCGGATTAAACTGGTTCAAAACGGAAAAAACAGGTTTTAAGTCCAGTTTGTATCTTTCTACACTTAATAGTCTTTTTTGACCATATTACAAGAATTTCTCTTTTAAACTGGTTTAAAGCGGTCCAAACCGGATTAAACCGATTTTAACTTGAATTTGCATGTTTTTCACTTTATATCTAGTTTTGACCGTATTAGAAGAATTTTTCTTTTAAATCGGTTTTAAGCGATCCAAATTGGATTAAACCGGTTTATAATTGAAAAAACAGGTTTTAAGCTCAATTTGTATGTTTTAACACTTTATAACCTTTTTTGACCATATTACAAGAATTTCTCTTTTAAACTGGTTTTAAGCGGTCCAAACCGGATTAAACCTGTTGAAAACGGAAAAAAACAGGTTTTAAGTTCAATTTGTATCTTTCTACACTTTATAGTCTTTTTTGACCATATTACAAGAATTTTTTTTAAACGGATTTAAGCGTTCCAAACCGGATTAAATCGATTTTTAAACTTTATATGTAGTTTTGACTATTAAACCGGTTCAAAACGGAAAAAACAGGTTTTAAGTCCAGTTTGTATCTTTCTACACTTAATAGTCTTTTTTGACCATATTACAAGAATTTCTCTTTTAAACTGGTTTAAAGCGGTCCAAACCGGATTAAACCGATTTTAACTTGAATTTGCATGTTTTTCACTTTATATCTAGTTTTGACCGTATTAGAAGAATTTTTCTTTTAAATCGGTTTTAAGCGATCCAAATTGGATTAAACCGGTTTATAATTGAAAAAACAGGTTTTAAGCTCAATTTGTATGTTTTAACACTTTATAACCTTTTTTGACCATATTACAAGAATTTCTCTTTTAAACTGGTTTTAAGCGGTCCAAACCGGATTAAACCTGTTGAAAACGGAAAAAAACAGGTTTTAAGTTCAATTTGTATCTTTCTACACTTTATAGTCTTTTTTGACCATATTACAAGAATTTTTTTTAAACGGATTTAAGCGTTCCAAACCGGATTAAATCGATTTTAAACTTTATATGTAGTTTTGACTATTAAACCGGTTCAAAATGGAAAAACAGGTTTTAACCTCAATTTCAATGTTTTACACTTTATTGGCTTTTGACGATATTACAAGAATTTCTCTTTAAACTGGTTTTAAGCGGTCCAAACCGGATTAAACCGGTTTTAACTTGAATTTGCATGTTTTCACTTTATATCTTGTTTTGACCGTATTAGAAGAATTTTTCTTTTAAATCGGTTTTAAGCGATCCAAATTGGATTAAACCGGTTCAAAATTGAAATAACAGGTTTTAACCTCAATTTGTATGTTTTTACACTTTAAAGTTTTTTGACCATATTACAAGAATTTCTTTTTTTAAACTGGTTTTAAGTGGTCCAAACCGGATTAAACTGGTTCAAAACGGAAAAACAGGTTTTAAGTCCAGTTTGTATCTTTCTACACTTAATAGTCTTTTTTGACCATATTACAAGAATTTCTCTTTTAAACTGGTTTAAAGCGGTCCAAACCGGATTAAACCGATTTTAACTTGAATTTGCATGTTTTTCACTTTATATCTAGTTTTGACCGTATTAGAAGAATTTTTCTTTTAAATCGGTTTTAAGCGATCCAAATTGGATTAAACCGGTTTATAATTGAAAAAACAGGTTTTAAGCTCAATTTGTATGTTTTAACACTTTATAACCTTAAGAATTTCTCTTTTAAACTGGTTTTAAGCGGTCCAAACCGGATTAAACCTGTTGAAAACGGAAAAAAACAGGTTTTAAGTTCAATTTGTATCTTTCTACACTTTATAGTCTTTTTTGACCATATTACAAGAATTTTTTTTAAACGGATTTAAGCGTTCCAAACCGGATTAAATCGATTTTTAAACTTTATATGTAGTTTTGACTATTAAACCGGTTCAAAATGGAAAAAACAGGTTTTAACCTCAATTTGTATGTTTTACACTTTATTAGTTTTTTGACCATATTAAAAGAATTTCTCTTTTAAACTGATTTTAAGCGGTCCAAACCGGAAAAAACTGATTCTAACCTTAATTTGCATTTTTTTATACGTTATACGGTGTTTTGATTAAAATACAAGAATTTTTTTTTTAAACGGATTTTAACCGGTCCAAACCGGATTAAATAAGTTTTTCAACTTTATATGTAGTTTTTACCGTATTAGAAGAATTTTTCTTTAAATCGGTTTTAAGCGATCCAAATTGGATTAAACCAGTTCAAAATTGAAAAACAGGTTTTAAGCTCAATTTGTATGTTTTAACACTTTATAAGCTTTTTTGACCATATTACAAGAATTTCTCTTTAAACTGGTTTAAAGCGGTCCAAACCGGATTAAACCGGTTTTAACTTGAATTTGCATCTTTTCACCGGATTAAACCGGTTTTAACTTGAATTTGCATCTTTTCACCGGATTAAACCGGTTTTAACTTGAATTTACATCTTTTCACTTTATATCTAGTTTTGACCGTATTACAAGAATTTCACTTTTAAACTGGTTTTAAGCGGTCCAAATCGGAGAAAACTGATTCTAACCTGTATTTGCATGTTTTATACGTTATACAGTGTTTTGATTAAAATACAAGAATTTTTTTTTTAAACGGATTTTAAGCGGTCCAAACCGGATTAAATTAGTTTTTCAACTTTATATGTAGTTTTTCCGTATTAGAAGAATTTTTCTTTTAAATCGGTTTTAACTTCAATTTGCATGTTTTTCACTTTATACGCGGTTTTGACCGTAATACAAGAATTTCTCTTTTAAACCGGTTTTACGCAGTTCAAGTCGGATTAAACCGGTTGCAACTGGGAAAAACTGGTTCTGACCTGAATTTGCATGTTTTTTTTATACGTTATACGCAGTTTTGATTAAAATACAAGAATTTTTTTTTAAACGGATTTTAAACGGTCCAAACCGAATTAAACCGGTTCATAACGAAAAAAACAGGTTTTAACCTCAATTTGTATGATTTTACACTTTAAAGGCTTTTTTCACCATATTACAAGAATTTCTCACTTTCTATTCTGTTTTGACCGTAATACAGGAATTTTTCTTTTAAAGGATTTTAAGCGGTCCAAACTAGATTAAAGCGGTTCAAAAACGAAAAATTGGTTCTAAACTCAATTTTATACGCTGTTTTCACCGTAATACGAGAATTTTTTTTAAACGGATTTTAAGCGGTCCAAACCGGATTAAATCAGTTTTTTCAACTTTATATGTAGTTTTTACCGTATTAGAAGAATTTTTCTTTTAAATCGGTTTTAAGCGATCCAAATTGGATTAAACCAGTTCAAAATTGAAAAAACAGGTTTTAAGCTCAATTTGTATGTTTTAACACTTTATAAGCTTTTTTGACCATATTACAAGAATTTCTCTTTTAAACTGGTTTTAAGCGGTCCAAACCGGATTAAACCTGTTGAAAACGGAAAAAAACAGGTTTTAAGTTCAATTTGTATCTTTCTACACTTTATAGTCTTTTTTGACCATATTACAAGAATTTTTTTTAAACGGATTTAAGCGTTCCAAACCGGATTAAATCGATTTTAAACTTTATATGTAGTTTTGACTATTAAACCGGTTCAAAATGGAAAAACAGGTTTTAACCTCAATTTCAATGTTTTTACACTTTATTGGCTTTTTTGACGATATTACAAGAATTTCTCTTTTAAACTGGTTTAAAGCGGTCCAAACCGGATTAAACCGATTTTAACTTGAATTTGCATGTTTTTCACTTTATATCTAGTTTTGACCGTATTAGAAGAATTTTTCTTTTAAATCGGTTTTAAGCGATCCAAATTGGATTAAACCGGTTTATAATTGAAAAACAGGTTTTAAGCTCAATTTGTATGTTTTAACACTTTATAACCTTTTTTGACCATATTACAAGAATTTCTCTTTTAAACTGGTTTTAAGCGGTCCAAACCGGATTAAACCTGTTGAAAACGGAAAAAAACAGGTTTTAAGTTCAATTTGTATCTTTCTACACTTTATAGTCTTTTTTGACCATATTACAAGAATTTTTTTTTAAACGGATTTAAGCGTTCCAAACCGGATTAAATCGATTTTAAACTTTATATGTAGTTTTGACTATTAAACCGGTTCAAAATGGAAAAACAGGTTTTAACCTCAATTTCAATGTTTTACACTTTATTGGCTTTTTTTGACGATATTACAAGAATTTCTCTTTAAACTGGTTTAAAGCGGTCCAAACCGGATTAAACCGGTTTTAACTTGAATTTGCATGTTTTTCACTTTATATCTTGTTTTGACCGTATTAGAAGAATTTTTCTTTTAAATCGGTTTTAAGCGATCCAAATTGGATTAAACCGGTTCAAAATTGAAATAACAGGTTTTAACCTCAATTTGTATGTTTTACACTTTAAAGGCTTTTTTGACCATATTACAAGAATTTCTTTTTTAAACTGGTTTTAAGTGGTCCAAACCGGATTAAACTGGTTCAAAACGGAAAAAACAGGTTTTAAGTCCAGTTTGTATCTTTCTACACTTAATAGTCTTTTTTTGACCATATTACAAGAATTTCTCTTTTAAACTGGTTTAAAGCGGTCCAAACCGGATTAAACCGATTTTAACTTGAATTTGCATGTTTTTCACTTTATATCTAGTTTTGACCGTATTAGAAGAATTTTTCTTTTAAATCGGTTTTAAGCGATCCAAATTGGATTAAACCGGTTTATAATTGAAAAAACAGGTTTTAAGCTCAATTTGTATGTTTTAACACTTTATAACCTTTTTTGACCATATTACAAGAATTTCTCTTTTAAACTGGTTTTAAGCGGTCCAAACCGGATTAAACCTGTTGAAAACGGAAAAAACAGGTTTTAAGTTCAATTTGTATCTTTCTACACTTTATAGTCTTTTTTGACCATATTACAAGAATTTTTTTTAAACGGATTTAAGCGTTCCAAACCGGATTAAATCGATTTTAAACTTTATATGTAGTTTTGACTATTAAACCGGTTCAAAACGGAAAAACAGGTTTTAAGTCCAGTTTGTATCTTTCTACACTTAATAGTCTTTTTTGACCATATTACAAGAATTTCTCTTTTAAACTGGTTTAAAGCGGTCCAAACCGGATTAAACCGATTTTAACTTGAATTTGCATGTTTTCACTTTATATCTAGTTTTGACCGTATTAGAAGAATTTTTCTTTTAAATCGGTTTTAAGCGATCAAATTGGATTAAACCGGTTTATAATTGAAAAAACAGGTTTTAAGCTCAATTTGTATGTTTTAACACTTTATAACCTTTTTGACCATATTACAAGAATTTCTCTTTTAAACTGGTTTTAAGCGGTCCAAACCGGATTAAACCTGTTGAAAACGGAAAAAACAGGTTTTAAGTTCAATTTGTATCTTTCTACACTTTATAGTCTTTTTTTGACCATATTACAAGAATTTTTTTTAAACGGATTTAAGCGTTCCAAACCGGATTAAATCGATTTTAAACTTTATATGTAGTTTTGACTATTAAACCGGTTCAAAATGGAAAAACAGGTTTTAACCTCAATTTCAATGTTTTACACTTTATTGGCTTTTTTGACGATATTACAAGAATTTCTCTTTTAAACTGGTTTTAAGCGGTCCAAACCGGATTAAACCGGTTTTAACTTGAATTTGCATGTTTTCACTTTATATCTTGTTTTGACCGTATTAGAAGAATTTTTCTTTTAAATCGGTTTTAAGCGATCCAAATTGGATTAAACCGGTTCAAAATTGAAATAACAGGTTTTAACCTCAATTTGTATGTTTTACACTTTAAAGGCTTTTTTTGACCATATTACAAGAATTTCTTTTTTTTTTAAACTGGTTTTAAGTGGTCCAAACCGGATTAAACTGGTTCAAAACGGAAAAACAGGTTTTAAGTCCAGTTTGTATCTTTCTACACTTAATAGTCTTTTTTTGACCATATTACAAGAATTTCTCTTTTAAACTGGTTTAAAGCGGTCCAAACCGGATTAAACCGATTTTAACTTGAATTTGCATGTTTTTCACTTTATATCTAGTTTTGACCGTATTAGAAGAATTTTTCTTTTAAATCGGTTTTAAGCGATCCAAATTGGATTAAACCGGTTTATAATTGAAAAAACAGGTTTTAAGCTCAATTTGTATGTTTTAACACTTTATAACCTTTTTTGACCATATTACAAGAATTTCTCTTTTAAACTGGTTTTAAGCGGTCCAAACCGGATTAAACCTGTTGAAAACGGAAAAAAACAGGTTTTAAGTTCAATTTGTATCTTTCTACACTTTATAGTCTTTTTTTGACCATATTACAAGAATTTTTTTAAACGGATTTAAGCGTTCCAAACCGGATTAAATCGATTTTTAAACTTTATATGTAGTTTTGACTATTAAACCGGTTCAAAATGGAAAAAACAGGTTTTAACCTCAATTTCAATGTTTTTACACTTTATTGGCTTTTTTGACGATATTACAAGAATTTCTCTTTTAAACTGGTTTAAAGCGGTCCAAACCGGATTAAACCGGTTTTAACTTGAATTTGCATGTTTTTCACTTTATATCTTGTTTTGACCGTATTAGAAGAATTTTTCTTTTAAATCGGTTTTAAGCGATCCAAATTGGATTAAACCGGTTCAAAATTGAAATAACAGGTTTTAACCTCAATTTGTATGTTTTACACTTTAAAGGCTTTTTTTGACCATATTACAAGAATTTCTTTTTTAAACTGGTTTTAAGTGGTCCAAACCGGATTAAACTGGTTCAAAACGGAAAAACAGGTTTTAAGTCCAGTTTGTATCTTTCTACACTTATAGTCTTCTTTTGACCATATTACAAGAATTTCTCTTTTAAACTGGTTTAAAGCGGTCCAAACCGGATTAAACCGATTTTAACTTGAATTTGCATGTTTTTCACTTTATATCTAGTTTTGACCGTATTAGAAGAATTTTTCTTTAAATCGGTTTTAAGCGATCCAAATTGATTAAACCGGTTTATAATTGAAAAACAGGTTTTAAGCTCAATTTGTATGTTTTAACACTTTATAACCTTTTTTGACCATATTACAAGAATTTCTCTTTTAAACTGGTTTTAAGCGGTCCAAACCGGATTAAACCTGTTGAAAACGGAAAAAAACAGGTTTTAAGTTCAATTTGTATCTTTCTACACTTTATAGTCTTTTTTGACCATATTACAAGAATTTTTTTTAAACGGATTTAAGCGTTCCAAACCGGATTAAATCGATTTTAAACTTATATGTAGTTTTGACTATTAAACCGGTTCAAAATGGAAAAACAGGTTTTAACCTCAATTTCAATGTTTTACACTTTATTAGTTTTTTTGACGATATTACAAGAATTTCTCTTTTAAACTGATTTTAAGCGGTCCAAACCGGAAAAAAACTGATTCTTAACCTTAATTTGCATTTTTTATACGTTATAATGGTGTTTTGATTAAAATACAAGAATTTTTTTTTTAAACGGATTTTAACCGGTCCAAACCGGATTAAATAAGTTTTTCAACTTTATATGTAGTTTTTACCGTATTAGAAGAATTTTTCTTTTAAATCGGTTTTAAGCGATCCAAATTGGATTAAACCAGTTCAAAATTGAAAAAACAGGTTTTAAGCTCAATTTGTATGTTTTAACACTTTATAAGCTTTTTTGACCATATTACAAGAATTTCTCTTTTAAACTGGTTTAAAGCGGTCCAAAGCGGATTAAACCGGTTTTAACTTGAATTTGCATCTTTTCACGGATTAAACCGGTTTTAACTTGAATTTGCATCTTTTCACCGGATTAAACCGGTTTTAACGAATTTACATCTTTTCACTTTATATCTAGTTTTGACCGTATTACAAGAATTTCACTTTTAAACTGGTTTTAAGCGGTCCAAATCGGAGAAAACTGATTCTAACCTGTATTTGCATGTTTTTATACGTTATACAGTGTTTTGATTAAAATACAAGAATTTTTTTTTTAAACGGATTTTAAGCGGTCCAAACCGGATTAAATTAGTTTTTCAACTTTATATGTAGTTTTTCCGTATTAGAAGAATTTTTCTTTTAAATCGGTTTTAACTTCAATTTGCATGTTTTTCACTTTATACGCGGTTTTGACCGTAATACAAGAATTTCTCTTTTAAACCGGTTTTACGCAGTTCAAGTCGGATTAAACCGGTTGCAACTGGGAAAAACTGGTTCTGACCTGAATTTGCATGTTTTTATACGTTATACGCAGTTTTGATTAAAATACAAGAATTTTTTTTTAAACGGATTTTAAACGGTCCAAACCGAATTAAACCGGTTCATAACGAAAAAAACAGGTTTTAACCTCAATTTGTATGATTTTACACTTTAAAGGCTTTTTTCACCATATTACAAGAATTTCTCACTTTCTATTCTGTTTTGACCGTAATACAGGAATTTTCTTTTAAAGGATTTTAAGCGGTCCAAACTAGATTAAAGTGGTTCAAAACGAAAATTGGTTCTAAACTCAATTTTATACGCTGTTTTCACCGTAATACGAGAATTTTTTTAAACGGATT
>NW_027467782.1:66051738-66082522 GCF_004210375.1 Tachypleus tridentatus | reverse complement strand
TAAACAGGTTCATAATTGAAAAAACAGGTTTTAAGCTCAATTTGTATGTTTTAACACTTTATATGCCTTTTTTTGACCATATTACAAGAATTTCTCTTTTAAACTGGTTTTAAGCGGTCCAAACCGGATTAAACCTGTTGAAAACGGAAAAAAACAGGTTTTAAGTTCAATTTGTATCTTTCTACACTTTATAGTCTTTTTTTTGACCATATTACAGAAATTTTTTTTTAAACGGTTTAAGCGTTTCCAAACCGGATTAAATCGATTTTAAACTTTATATGTAGTTTTGACTATTAAACCGGTTCAAAATGGAAAAAAAACAGGTTTTAACCTCAATTTCAATGTTTTTTTACACTTTATTGGCTTTTTTTGACGATATTACAAGAATTTCTCTTTTAAACTGGTTTAAGCGGTCCAAACCGGATTAAACCGGTTTTAACAGATTGCATGTTTTCACTTTATATCTTGTTTTGACCGTATTAGAAGAATTTTTCTTTTAAATCAGTTTTAAGCGATCAAATTGATTAAACCGGTTCAAAATTGAAATAACAGGTTTTAACCTCAATTTGTATGTTTTACACTTTAAAGGCTTTTGACCATATTACAAGAATTTCTTTTTTAAACTGGTTTTAAGTGGTCCAAACCGGATTAAAACTGGTTCAAAACGGAAAAAAACAGGTTTTAAGTCCAGTTTGTATCTTTCTACATTAATAGTCTTTTTGACCATATTACAAAATTTCTCTTTAAACTGGTTTAAAGCGGTCCAAACCGGATTAAACCGATTTTAACTTGAATTTGCATGTTTTCACTTTTCTTATCTAGTTTTGACCGTATTAGAAGAATTTTTCTTTAAATCAGTTTTAAGCGATCCAAATTGGATTAAACCAGTTTATAATTGAAAAACAGGTTTTAAGCTCAATTTGTATGTTTTAACACTTTATAACCTTTTTGACCATATTACAAGAATTTCTCTTTTAAACTGGTTTTAAGTGGTCCAAACCGGATTAAACCTGTTGAAAACGGAAAAAAAACAGGTTTTAAGTTCAATTTGTATCTTTCTACACTTTATAGTCTTTTGACCATATTACAAGAATTTTTTTTAAACGGATTTAAGCGTTCCAAACCGGATTAAATCGATTTTAAACTTTATATGTAGTTTTGACTATTAAACCGGTTCAAAACGGAAAAAACAGGTTTTAAGTCCAGTTTGTATCTTTCTACACTTAATAGTCTTTTTTTTGACCATATTACAAGAATTTCTCTTTAAACTGGTTTAAAGAAAATGGTCCAAACCGGATTAAACCGATTTTAACTTGAATTTGCATGTTTTTCACTTTATATCTAGTTTTGACCGTATTAGAAGAATTTTCTTTTAAATCGGTTTTAAGCGATCCAAATTGGATTAAACCGGTTTATAATTGAAAAAAGAAACAGGTTTTAAGCTCAATTTGTATGTTTTAACACTTTATAACCTTTTGACCATATTACAAGAATTTCTCTTTTAAACTGGTTTTAAGCGGTCCAAACCGGATTAAACCTGTTGAAAACGGAAAAAAAAACAGGTTTTAAGTTCAATTTGTATCTTTCTACACTTTATAGTCTTTTTTGACCATATTACAAGAATTTTTTTTTTAAACGGATTTAAGCGTTCCAAACCGGATTAAATCGATTTTAAACTTTATATGTAGTTTTGACTATTAAACCGGTTCAAAATGGAAAAAAACAGGTTTTAACCTCAATTTCAATGTTTTACACTTTATTGGCTTTTTTGACGATATTACAAGAATTTCTCTTTTAAACTGGTTTTAAGCGGTCCAAACCGGATTAAACCGGTTTTAACTTGAATTTGCATGTTTTTCACTTTATATCTTGTTTTGACCGTATTAGAAGAATTTTTCTTTTAAATCGGTTTTAAGCGATCAAATTGATTAAACCGGTTCAAAATTGAAATAACAGGTTTTAACCTCAATTTGTATGTTTTACACTTTAAAGGCTTTTTTTGACCATATTACAAGAATTTCTTTTTTAAACTGGTTTTAAGTGGTCCAAACCGGATTAAACTGGTTCAAAACGGAAAAAACAGGTTTTAAGTCCAGTTTGTATCTTTCTACACTTAATAGTCTTTTTTGACCATATTACAAAATTTCTCTTTTAAACTGGTTTAAAGCGGTCCAAACCAGATTAAACCGATTTTAACTTGAATTTGCATGTTTTCACTTTATATCTAGTTTTGACCGTATTAGAAGATTTTTCTTTTAAATCGGTTTTAAGCGATCAAATTGGATTAAACCGGTTTATAATTGAAAAACAGGTTTTAAACTCAATTTGTATGTTTTAACACTTTATAACCTTTTTGACCATATTACAAGAATTTCTCTTTTAAACTGGTTTTAAGCGGTCCAAACCGGATTAAACCTGTTGAAAACGGAAAAAACAGGTTTTAAGTTCAATTTGTATCTTTCTACACTTTATAGTCTTTTTGACCATATTACAAGAATTTTTTTAAACGGATTTAAGCGTTCCAAACCGGATTAAATCGATTTTAAACTTTATATGTAGTTTTGACTATTAAACCGGTTCAAAATGGAAAAACAGGTTTTAACCTCAATTTGTATGTTTTACACTTTATTGGTTTTTTGACCATATTAAAGAATTTCTCTTTAAACTGATTTTAAGCGGTCCAAACCGGAAAACTGATTTAACTGAATTTGCATTTTTTTATACGTTATACGGTGTTTTGATTAAAATACAAGAATTTTTTTTTTTAAACAGTTTAACCGGTCAAAACCGGATTAAATAAGTTTTCAACTTTATATGTAGTTTTTACCGTATTAGAAGAATTTTTCTTTAAATCGGTTTTAAGCGATCAAATTGGATTAAACCAGTTCAAAATTGAAAAAACAGGTTTTAAGCTCAATTTGTATGTTTTAACACTTTATAGCTTTTTTGACCATATTACAAGAATTTCTCTTTTAAACTGGTTTAAAGCGGTCCAAACCGGATTAAACCGGTTTTAACCTAGAATCTTTTCACCGGATTAAACCGGTTTTAACTTGAATTTGCATCTTTTCACCGGATTAAACCGGTTTTAACTTGAATTTAACATCTTTTCTCACTTTATATCTAGTTTTGACCGTATTACAAGAATTTCACTTTTAAACTGGTTTTAAGCGGTCCAAATCGGAGAAAACTGATTCTAACCTGTATTTGCATGTTTTTATACGTTATACAGTGTTTTGATTAAATACAAGATTTTTTTTTAAACGGATTTTAAGCGGTCCAAACCGGATTAAATTAGTTTTTCAACTTTATATGTAGTTTTTTCCGTATTAGAAGAATTCTTTCTTTAAATCGGTTTTAACTTCAATTTGCATGTTTTTCACTTTATACGCGGTTTTGACCGTAATACAAGAATTTCTCTTTAAACTGGTTTTACGCAGTTCAAGTCGGATTAAACCGGTTGCAACTGGGAAAAACTGGTTCTGACCTGAATTTGCATGTTTTTATACTTTATACGCAGTTTTGATTAAAATACAAGAATTTTTTTTTAAACGGATTTTAAGCGGTCCAAACCGAATTAAACCGGTTCATAACGAAAAAACAGGTTTTAACCTCAATTTGTATGATTTTACACTTTAAAGGCTTTTTTTCACCATATTACAAGAATTTCTTTTCACTTTCTATTCTGTTTTGACCGTAATACAGGAATTTTTCTTTAAAGGATTTTAAGCGGTCCAAACTAGATTAAAGTGGTTCAAAAACGAAAAAATTGGTTCTAAACTCAATTTTATACGCTGTTTTCACCATAATACAAGAATTTTTTTAAACGGATTTTAAGCGGTCCAAACCGGATTAAATCAGTTTTTCAACTTTATATGTAGTTTTACCGTATTAGAAGAATTTTTTTTAAATCGGTTTTAAGCGATCCAAATTGGATTAAACCAGTTCAAAATTGAAAAAAACAGGTTTTAAGCTCAATTTGTATGTTTTAACACTTTATAAGCTTTTGACCATATTACAAGAATCTCTTTTAAACTGGTTTTAAGCGGTCCAAACCGGATTAAACCTGTTGAAAACGGAAAAAACAGGTTTTAAGTTCAATTTGTATCTTTCTACACTTTATAGTCTTTTTTGACCATATTACAAGAATTTTTTTAAACGGATTTAAGCGTTCCAAACCGGATTAAATCGATTTTTAAACTTTATATGTAGTTTTGACTATTAAACCGGTTCAAAATGGAAAAACAGGTTTTAACCTCAATTTCAATGTTTTACACTTTATTGGCTTTTTGACGATATTACAAGAATTTCTCTTTTAAACTGGTTTAAAGCGGTCCAAACCGGATTAAACCGATTTTAACTTGAATTTGCATGTTTTCACTTTATATCTAGTTTTGACCGTATTAGAAGAATTTTTCTTTTAAATCGGTTTTAAGCGATCCAAATTGATTAAACCGGTTTATAATTGAAAAACAGGTTTTAAGCTCAATTTGTATGTTTTAACACTTTATAACCTTTTTTGACCATATTACAAGAATTTCTCTTTTAAACTGGTTTTAAGCGGTCCAAACCGGATTAAACCTGTTGAAAACGGAAAAAACAGGTTTTAAGTTCAATTTGTATCTTTCTACACTTTATAGTCTTTTTGACCATATTACAAGAATTTTTTTTAAACGGATTTAAGCGTTCCAAACCGGATTAAATCGATTTTTAAACTTTATATGTAGTTTTGACTATTAAACCGGTTCAAAATGGAAAAACAGGTTTTAACCTCAATTTCAATGTTTTACACTTTATTGGCTTTTTTTGACGATATTACAAGAATTTCTCTTTTAAACTGGTTTAAAGCGGTCCAAACCGGATTAAACCGGTTTTAACTTGAATTTGCATGTTTTTTCACTTTATATCTTGTTTTGACCGTATTAGAAGAATTTTTCTTTTAAATCGGTTTTAAGCGATCCAAATTGGATTAAACCGGTTCAAAATTGAAATAACAGGTTTTAACCTCAATTTGTATGTTTTACACTTTAAAGGCTTTTTTTTGACCATATTACAAGAATTTCTTTTTTTAAACTGGTTTTAAGTGGTCCAAACCGGATTAAACTGGTTCAAAACGGAAAAACAGGTTTTAAGTCCAGTTTGTATCTTTCTACACTTAAGTCTTTTTGACCATATTACAAGAATTTCTCTTTTAAACTGGTTTAAAGCGGTCCAAACCGATTAAACCGATTTTAACTTGAATTTGCATGTTTTTCACTTTATATCTAGTTTTGACCGTATTAGAAGAATTTTTCTTTTAAATCGGTTTTAAGCGATCCAAATTGGATTAAACCGGTTTATAATTGAAAAAACAGGTTTTAAGCTCAATTTGTATGTTTTAACACTTTATAACCTTTTTTTGACCATATTACAAGAATTTCTCTTTTAAACTGGTTTTAAGCGGTCCAAACCGGATTAAACCTGTTGAAAACGGAAAAAAACAGGTTTTAAGTTCAATTTGTATCTTTCTACACTTTATAGTCTTTTTGACCATATTACAAGAATTTTTTTAAACGGATTTAAGCGTTCCAAACCGGATTAAATCGATTTTTAAACTTTATATGTAGTTTTGACTATTAAACCGGTTCAAAACAGGAAAAACAGGTTTTAAGTCCAGTTTGTATCTTTCTACACTTAATAGTCTTTTTTGACCATATTACAAGAATTTCTCTTTTAAACTGGTTTAAAGCGGTCCAAACCGGATTAAACCGATTTTAACTTGAATTTGCATGTTTTTCACTTTATATCTAGTTTTGACCGTATTAGAAGAATTTTTCTTTTAAATCGGTTTTAAGCGATCCAAATTGGATTAAACCAGTTTATAATTGAAAAACAGGTTTTAAGCTCAATTTGTATGTTTTAACACTTTATAACCTTTTGACCATATTACAAGAATTTCTCTTTAAACTGGTTTTAAGCGGTCCAAACCGGATTAAACCTGTTGAAAACGGAAAAAACAGGTTTTAAGTTCAATTTGTATCTTTCTACACTTTATAGTCTTTTTTGACCATATTACAAGAATTTTTTTTTAAACGGATTTAAGCGTTCCAAACCGGATTAAATCGATTTTAAACTTTATATGTAGTTTTGACTATTAAACCGGTTCAAAATGGAAAAACAGGTTTTAACCTCAATTTCAATGTTTTACACTTTATTGGCTTTTGACGATATTACAAGAATTTCTCTTTTAAACTGGTTTTAAGCGGTCCAAACCGGATTAAACCGGTTTTAACTTGAATTTGCATGTTTTTCACTTTATATCTTGTTTTGACCGTATTAGAAGAATTTTTCTTTTAAATCGGTTTTAAGCGATCCAAATTGGATTAAACCGGTTCAAAATTGAAATAACAGGTTTTAACCTCAATTTGTATGTTTTTACACTTTAAAGGCTTTTTTGACCATATTACAAGAATTTCTTTTTTAAACTGGTTTTAAGTGGTCCAAACCGGATTAAACTGGTTCAAAACGGAAAAAACAGGTTTTAAGTCCAGTTTGTATCTTTCTACACTTAATAGTCTTTTTTGACCATATTACAAGAATTTCTCTTTTAAACTGGTTTAAAGCGGTCCAAACCGGATTAAACCGATTTTAACTTGAATTTGCATGTTTTCACTTTATATCTAGTTTTGACCGTATTAGAAGAATTTTTCTTTTAAATCGGTTTTAAGCGATCCAAATTGGATTAAACCGGTTTATAATTGAAAAAACAGGTTTTAAGCTCAATTTGTATGTTTTAACACTTTATAACCTTTTTTGACCATATTACAAGAATTTCTCTTTTAAACTGGTTTTAAGCGGTCCAAACCGGATTAAACCTGTTGAAAACGGAAAAAAACAGGTTTTAAGTTCAATTTGTATCTTTCTACACTTTATAGTCTTTTTTGACCATATTACAAGAATTTTTTTTTAAACGGATTTAAGCGTTCCAAACCGGATTAAATCGATTTTAAACTTTATATGTAGTTTTGACTATTAAACCGGTTCAAAATGGAAAAAACAGGTTTTAACCTCAATTTGTATGTTTTTACACTTTATTAGTTTTTTTGACCATATTAAAAGAATTTCTCTTTTAAACTGATTTTAAGCGGTCCAAACCGGAAAAAACTGATTCTAACCTTAATTTGCATTTTTTTATACGTTATACGGTGTTTTGATTAAAATACAAGAATTTTTTTTTTAAACGGATTTTAACCGGTCCAAACCGGATTAAATAAGTTTTTCAACTTTATATGTAGTTTTTACCGTATTAGAAGAATTTTTCTTTTAAATCGGTTTTAAGCGATCCAAATTGGATTAAACCAGTTCAAAATTGAAAAACAGGTTTTAAGCTCAATTTGTATGTTTTAACACTTTATAGCTTTTTTGACCATATTACAAGAATTTCTCTTTTAAACTGGTTTAAAGCGGTCCAAACCGGATTAAACCGGTTTTAACTTGAATTTGCATCTTTTCACCGGATTAAACCGGTTTTAACTTGAATTTGCATCTTTTCACCGGATTAAACCGGTTTTAACTTGAATTTACATCTTTTCACTTTATATCTAGTTTTGACCGTATTACAAGAATTTCTCTTTTAAACTGGTTTTAAGCGGTCCAAATCGGAGAAAACTGATTCTAACCTGTATTTGCATGTTTTTATACGTTATACAGTGTTTTGATTAAAATACAAAATTTTTTTTTTAAACGGATTTTAAGCGGTCCAAACCGGATTAAATTAGTTTTTCAACTTTATATGTAGTTTTCCGTATTAGAAGAATTTTTCTTTAAATCGGTTTTAACTTCAATTTGCATGTTTTCACTTTATACGCGGTTTTGACCGTAATACAAAATTTCTCTTTTTTAAACCGGTTTTACGCAGTTCAAGTCGGATTAAACCGGTTGCAACTGGGAAAAAACTGGTTCTGACCTGAATTTGCATGTTTTTATACGTTATACGCAGTTTTGATTAAAATACAAGAATTTTTTTTTAAACGGATTTTAAACGGTCCAAACCAGATTAAACCGGTTCATAACGAAAAAAACAGGTTTTAACCTCAATTTGTATGATTTTACACTTTAAAGGCTTTTTTCACCATATTACAAGAATTTCTCACTTTCTATTCTGTTTTGACCGTAATACAGGAATTTTTTCTTTTAAAGGATTTTAAGCGGTCCAAACTAGATTAAAGTGGTTCAAAACGAAAAATTGGTTCTAAACTCAATTTTATACGCTGTTTTCACCGTAATACGAGAATTTTTTTAAACGGATTTTAAGCGGTCCAAACCGGATTAAATCAGTTTTTCAACTTTATATGTAGTTTTTACCGTATTAGAAGAATTTTTCTTTTAAATCGGTTTTAAGCGATCAAATTGGATTAAACCAGTTCAAAATTGAAAAACAGGTTTTAAGCTCAATTTGTATGTTTTAACACTTTATAAGCTTTTGACCATATTACAAGAATTTCTCTTTTAAACTGGTTTTAAGCGGTCCAAACCGGATTAAACCTGTTGAAAACGGAAAAAACAGGTTTTAAGTTCAATTTGTATCTTTCTACACTTTATAGTCTTTTTTGACCATATTACAAGAATTTTTTTAAACGGTTTAAGCGTTCCAAACCGGATTAAATCGATTTTAAACTTTATATGTAGTTTTGACTATTAAACCGGTTCAAAATGGAAAAAACAGGTTTTAACCTCAATTTCAATGTTTTACACTTTATTGGCTTTTTTGACGATATTACAAGAATTTCTCTTTTAAACTGGTTTAAAGCGGTCCAAACCGGATTAAACCGATTTTAACTTGAATTTGCATGTTTTCACTTTATATCTAGTTTTGACCGTATTAGAAGAATTTTTCTTTTAAATCGGTTTTAAGCGATCAAATTGGATTAAACCGGTTTATAATTGAAAAACAGGTTTTAAGCTCAATTTGTATGTTTTAACACTTTATAACCTTTTTGACCATATTACAAAATTTCTCTTTTAAACTGGTTTTAAGCGGTCCAAACCGGATTAAACCTGTTGAAAACGGAAAAAAACAGGTTTTAAGTTCAATTTGTATCTTTCTACACTTTATAGTCTTTTTTGACCATATTACAAGAATTTTTTTTAAACGGATTTAAGCGTTCCAAACCGGATTAAATCGATTTTTAAACTTTATATGTAGTTTTGACTATTAAACCGGTTCAAAATGGAAAAAACAGGTTTTAACCTCAATTTCAATGTTTTTACACTTTATTGGCTTTTTTGACGATATTACAAGAATTTCTCTTTTAAACTGGTTTAAAGCGGTCCAAACCGGATTAAACCGGTTTTAACTTGAATTTGCATGTTTTTCACTTTATATCTTGTTTTGACCGTATTAGAAGAATTTTTCTTTTAAATCGGTTTTAAGCGATCCAAATTGGATTAAACCGGTTCAAAATTGAAATAACAGGTTTTAACCTCAATTTGTATGTTTTTACACTTTAAAGGCTTTTTTGACCATATTACAAGAATTTCTTTTTTAAACTGGTTTTAAGTGGTCCAAACCGGATTAAACTGGTTCAAAACGGAAAAAACAGGTTTTAAGTCCAGTTTGTATCTTTCTACACTTAATAGTCTTTTTTGACCATATTACAAGAATTTCTCTTTTAAACTGGTTTAAAGCGGTCCAAACCGGATTAAACCGATTTTAACTTGAATTTGCATGTTTTTCACTTTATATCTAGTTTTGACCGTATTAGAAGAATTTTTCTTTTAAATCGGTTTTAAGCGATCCAAATTGGATTAAACCGGTTTATAATTGAAAAACAGGTTTTAAGCTCAATTTGTATGTTTTAACACTTTATAAGCTTTTTGACCATATTACAAGAATTTCTCTTTTAAACTGGTTTTAAGCGGTCCAAACCGGATTAAACCTGTTGAAAACGGAAAAAAACAGGTTTTAAGTTCAATTTGTATCTTTCTACACTTTATAGTCTTTTTTGACCATATTACAAGAATTTTTTTTAAACGGATTTAAGCGTTCCAAACCGGATTAAATCGATTTTTAAACTTTATATGTAGTTTTGACTATTAAACCGGTTCAAAACGGAAAAACAGGTTTTAAGTCCAGTTTGTATCTTTCTACACTTAATAGTCTTTTTGACCATATTACAAGAATTTCTCTTTTAAACTGGTTTAAAGCGGTCCAAACCGGATTAAACCGATTTTAACTTGAATTTGCATGTTTTTCACTTTATATCTAGTTTTGACCGTATTAGAAGAATTTTCTTTTAAATCGGTTTTAAGCGATCAAATTGGATTAAACCGGTTTATAATTGAAAAAACAGGTTTTAAGCTCAATTTGTATGTTTTAACACTTTATAACCTTTTTTGACCATATTACAAGAATTTCTCTTTTAAACTGGTTTTAAGCGGTCCAAACCGGATTAAACCTGTTGAAAACGGAAAAAACAGGTTTTAAGTTCAATTTGTATCTTTCTACACTTTATAGTCTTTTTTTGACCATATTACAAGAATTTTTTTTAAACGGATTTAAGCGTTCCAAACCGGATTAAATCGATTTTTAAACTTTATATGTAGTTTTGACTATTAAACCGGTTCAAAATGGAAAAAACAGGTTTTAACCTCAATTTCAATGTTTTTACACTTTATTGGCTTTTGACGATATTACAAGAATTTCTCTTTTAAACTGGTTTTAAGCGGTCCAAACCGGATTAAACCGGTTTTAACTTAATTTGCATGTTTTTCACTTTATATCTTGTTTTGACCGTATTAGAAGAATTTTTCTTTTAAATCGGTTTTAAGCGATCCAAATTGGATTAAACCGGTTCAAAATTGAAATAACAGGTTTTAACCTCAATTTGTATGTTTTTACACTTTAAAGGCTTTTTTGACCATATTACAAGAATTTCTTTTAAACTGGTTTTAAGTGGTCCAAACCGGATTAAACTGGTTCAAAACGGAAAAAACAGGTTTTAAGTCCAGTTTGTATCTTTCTACACTTAATAGTCTTTTTGACCATATTACAAGAATTTCTCTTTAAACTGGTTTAAAGCGGTCCAAACCGGATTAAACCGATTTTAACTTGAATTTGCATGTTTTCACTTTATATCTAGTTTTGACCGTATTAGAAGAATTTTTCTTTTAAATCGGTTTTAAGCGATCAAATTGGATTAAACCGGTTTATAATTGAAAAACAGGTTTTAAGCTCAATTTGTATGTTTTAACACTTTATAAGCTTTTTGACCATATTACAAGAATTTCTCTTTTAAACTGGTTTTAAGCGGTCCAAACCGGATTAAACCTGTTGAAAACGGAAAAAACAGGTTTTAAGTTCAATTTGTATCTTTCTACACTTTATAGTCTTTTGACCATATTACAAGAATTTTTTTAAACGGATTTAAGCGTTCCAAACCGGATTAAATCGATTTTAAACTTTATATGTAGTTTTGACTATTAAACCGGTTCAAAATGGAAAAAACAGGTTTTAACCTCAATTTCAATGTTTTTACACTTTATTGGCTTTTTTGACGATATTACAAGAATTTCTCTTTTAAACTGGTTTAAAGCGGTCCAAACCGGATTAAACCGGTTTTAACTTGAATTTGCATGTTTTCACTTTATATCTTGTTTTGACCGTATTAGAAGAATTTTTCTTTTAAATCGGTTTTAAGCGATCAAATTGGATTAAACCGGTTCAAAATTGAAATAACAGGTTTTAACCTCAATTTGTATGTTTTTACACTTTAAAGGCTTTTTTGACCATATTACAAGAATTTCTTTTTTAAACTGGTTTTAAGTGGTCCAAACCGGATTAAACTGGTTCAAAACGGAAAAAACAGGTTTTAAGTCCAGTTTGTATCTTTCTACACTTAATAGTCTTTTTTGACCATATTACAAGAATTTCTCTTTTAAACTGGTTTAAAGCGGTCCAAACCGGATTAAACCGATTTTAACTTGAATTTGCATGTTTTCACTTTATATCTAGTTTTGACCGTATTAGAAGAATTTTTCTTTTAAATCGGTTTTAAGCGATCAAATTGGATTAAACCGGTTTATAATTGAAAAACAGGTTTTAAGCTCAATTTGTATGTTTTAACACTTTATAAGCTTTTTTGACCATATTACAAGAATTTCTCTTTTAAACTGGTTTTAAGCGGTCCAAACCGGATTAAACCTGTTGAAAACGGAAAAAAACAGGTTTTAAGTTCAATTTGTATCTTTCTACACTTTATAGTCTTTTTTGACCATATTACAAGAATTTTTTTTAAACGGATTTAAGCGTTCCAAACCGGATTAAATCGATTTTTAAACTTTATATGTAGTTTTGACTATTAAACCGGTTCAAAAGGAAAAACAGGTTTTAACCTCAATTTCAATGTTTTTTACACTTTATTGGCTTTTGACGATATTACAAGAATTTCTCTTTTAAACTGATTTTAAGCGGTCCAAACCGGAAAAACTGATTCTAACCTTAATTTGCATTTTTTTATACGTTATACGGTGTTTTGATTAAAATACAAGAATTTTTTTTTAAACGGTTTTAACCGGTCCAAACCGGATTAAATAAGTTTTCAACTTTATATGTAGTTTTTACCGTATTAGAAGAATTTTTCTTTTAAATCGGTTTTAAGCGATCCAAATTGGATTAAACCAGTTCAAAATTGAAAAAACAGGTTTTAAGCTCAATTTGTATGTTTTAACACTTTATAAGCTTTTTTGACCATATTACAAGAATTTCTCTTTTAAACTGGTTTAAAGCGGTCCAAAGCGGATTAAACCGGTTTTAACTTGAATTTGCATCTTTTTCACCGGATTAAACCGGTTTTAACTTGAATTTGCATCTTTTCACCGGATTAAACCGGTTTTAACTTGAATTTACATCTTTTCACTTTATATCTAGTTTTGACCGTATTACAAGAATTTCACTTTTAAACTGGTTTTAAGCGGTCCAAATCGGAGAAAACTGATTCTAACCTGTATTTGCATGTTTTATACGTTATACAGTGTTTTGATTAAAATACAAGAATTTTTTTTTTAAACGGATTTTAAGCGGTCCAAACCGGATTAAATTAGTTTTCAACTTTATATGTAGTTTTTTCCGTATTAGAAGAATTTTTCTTTAAATCGGTTTTAACTTCAATTTGCATGTTTTTCACTTTATACGCGGTTTTGACCGTAATACAAAATTTCTCTTTTAAACCGGTTTTACGCAGTTCAAGTCGGATTAAACCGGTTGCAACTGGGAAAAACTGGTTCTGACCTGAATTTGCATGTTTTTTATACGTTATACGCAGTTTTGATTAAAATACAAGAATTTTTTTTTAAACGGATTTTAAACGGTCCAAACCGAATTAAACCGGTTCATAACGAAAAACAGGTTTTAACCTCAATTTGTATGATTTTACACTTTAAAGGCTTTTTTCACCATATTACAAGAATTTCTCACTTTCTATTCTGTTTTGACCGTAATACAGGAATTTTTCTTTTAAAGGATTTTAAGCGGTCCAAACTAGATTAAAGCAGTTCAAAACGAAAAATTGGTTCTAAACTCAATTTTATACGCTGTTTTCACCGTAATACGAGAATTTTTTTAAACGGATTTTAAGCGGTCCAAACCGGATTAAATCAGTTTTTCAACTTTATATCTAGTTTTCACCGTATTAGAAGAATTTTTCTTTTAAATCGGTTTTAAGCGATCCAAACCGGTTTTAACTTGAATTTGCATCTTTTTCACTTTATACGCAGTTTTCACCGTAATACAAGAATTTCTCTTTTAAACCGATTTTACGCAGTTCAAATCGGATTAAACTGGTCTAAAGCGGATTAAATTGGTTTTTGAACATTATATATAGTTTTGACCGTATTAGGAGCATTTTTGTTTTAAACCGGTTTTAAGCGATCGAAATTGGATTAAACCGGTTCAAAATTGAAAAAATAGGTTTTAACCTCAATTTGTATGTTTTTACACTTTATTAGTTTTTTTGACCATATTAAAAGAATTTCTCTTTTAAACTGATTTTAAGCGGTCCAAACCGGAAAAAAAATTATTCTAACCTTAATTTGCATTTTTTTATACGTTATACGGTGGTTTGATTAAAATACAAGAATTTTTTTTAAAATGGATTTTAAGCGGTCCAAACCGAATTAAACCGGTTCTAATGAAAAAAAAGGTTTTAACCTCAATTTGTATGTTTTTACACTTTATTGGCTTTTTTGACCATATTACAAGAATTTCTCTTTTGAACTAGTTTTAAGCGGTCCAAAGCGGAAAAAACTGATTCTAACCTTAATTTGCATGTTTTTATACGTTATACGGTGTTTTGATTAAAATACAAGAATTTTTTTTTTAAACGGATTTTACGCGGTCCAAACCGAATTAAACCGGTTCATAATGAAAAAAAAGGTTTTAACCTCAATTTGTATGTTTTTACACTTGATAGGCTTTTTTGACACTATTACAAGAATTTCTCTAACTCCCCGTTGCTAGGGAAATTTCCCCTCTTCTTGCCCCCATTGCTAGGGAAATTTCCCCCACTTGTTGACCCTGTTGCTAGGGAAATTTCCCACAATTCTATAGCCCCGTTGCTAAGGAAATTTTCCACAATTTTGTCCCCTTATTGCTAGGAATATTTACCCCACTCCTTGCCCCCGTTGCTGGGATATTTCCCCACTTCTTGCCCCTGTTGCTAGGGAAATTTTCCACAATTCTGTCCTTTCGTTGCTAGGGATATTTCCCCTACTTCTTGCCGCCGTTGCTAGGGAAATTTTCCCCACTCCTTGCCTTCGTTGCTAGGAAAATATCCCCACTTCCTGCCCTCGTTGCTAGGGATATTTCCCCCACATCTTGCCGCTGTTGCTAGGGAAATTTTCCACAATTCTGTCCTTTCGTTGCTAGGGATATTTCCCCTACTTCTTGCCCCCGTTGCTAGGGAAATTTTCCACAATTCTGTCCTTTCGTTGCTAGGGATATTTCCCCTACTTCTTGCCGCCGTTGCTAGGGAAATTTTCCCCACTCCTTGCCCCCGTTGCTAGGGAAATTTCCCACAATTCTATAGCCCCGTTGCTAAGGAAATTTTCCACAATTTTGTACCCTCATTGCTCGGGATATTTACCCCACTCCTTGCCGCCGTTGCTAGGAAAATATCCCCACTTCTTGCCCTCGTTGCTAGGGAAATTTCCCTTACTTCTTGGCCATGTTGCTAGGGAAATTTTCCCCATTCCTTGACCTTGTTGCTAGGGAAATTTTCCACAATTCTGTCCCCTCGTTGCTAGGATTATTTCCCATACTTCTTGTCCCCGTTGCTAGGGAAATTTTCCACAATTCTGTCCCCTCGTTGCTAGTGATATTTCCCACAATATTATCCCCCCCCGTTGCTATGGAAATTTTTCCTACTTCTTGCCCCCGTTGCTAGGGAAATTTCCCCACTTCTTGCCCCCGTTGCTAGGGAAATTTTTTACAATTCTGTCCCCTTGTTGCTAGGAATATTTCCCCCTCTTCTTGCCCCCGTTGCTAGGGAAATTTCCCCCACTTCTTGCCCCTGTTGCTAGGGAAATTTTACACAATTCTGTCCTTTCGTTGCTAGGGATATTTCCCTTTCTTCTTGCCCCCATTGCTAGGGAAATTTCCCCCACTTGTTGACCCTGTTGCTAGGGAAATTTCCCACAATTCTATAGCCCCGTTGCTGAGGAAATTTTCCACAATTTTGTCCCCTTATTGCTAGGAATATTTATCCCCTCCTTGCCCCCGTTGCTAGGAAAATATCCCCACTTCTTGCCCTCGTTGCTAGGGATATTTCCCCCACATCTTGCCGCTGTTGCTAGGGAAATTTTCCACAATTCTGTCCTTTCGTTGCTAGGGATATTTCCCCTACTTCTTGCCGCCGTTGCTAGGGAAATTTTCCCCACTCCTTGCCCCCGTTGCTAGGGAAATTTCCCACAATTCTATAGCCCCGTTGCTAAGGAAATTTTCCACAATTTTTTACCCTCATTGCTCGGGATATTTACCCCACTCCTTGCCCCCGTTGCTAGGAAAATATCCCCACTTCTTGCCCTCGTTGCTAGGGATATTTTCCACACTTCTTGCCCCGTTGCTGAGGAAATTTTCACCACTTCTTGCCTCCTTTGCTAGGGAAATTTCCCCCACTTCTTGCCCCCGTTGCTGGGAAATTTCCCCCACTTCTTGGCCATGTTGCTAGGGAAATTTTCCACAATTACGTCCCTCGTTGCTAGAGATATTTCCCCTACTTCTTAACTCCGTTGCTAGGAAAATTTTTCCCACTCCTTGACACCGTTGCTAGGGATATTTTCCCAATCCTTGCCCCCTTTGCTAGGAAAATTTTTACAATTCTTTCCCCTCGTTGCTGGGAATTTCCCCCACTTCTTGCCCCGATGCTAGGGATATTTTCCCCATTCCTTAACCCTGTTGCTAGGGAAATTTTCCACAATTCTGTCCCCTCGTTGCTAGGATTATTTCCCCTACTTCTTGTCACTGTTGCTAGGGAAATTTTCCACAATTCTGTCCCCTCGTTGCTAGTGATATTTCCCACAATATTATCCCCCCGTTGCTAGGGAAATTTTTCCTACTTCTTGCCCCCGTTGCTAGGGAAATTTTCCACAATTCTGTCCCCTTGTTGCTAGGAATATTTCCCCCTCTTCTTGCCCCCGTTGCTAGGGAAATTTCCCCCACTTCTTGCCCCTGTTGCTAGGGAAATTTTACACAATTCTGTTCTTTCGTTGCTAGGGATATTTCCCCCTCTTCTTGCCCCCATTGCTAGGGAAATTTCCCCCACTTGTTGACCCTGTTGCTAGGGAAATTTCCCCACTTCTTGGCCATGTTGCTAGGGAAATTTTCCACAATTACGTCCCCTCGTTGCTAGAGATATTTCCCCTACTTCTTAACTCCGTTGCTAGGAAAATTTCCCCACTCCTTGACCCCGTTGCTAGGGATATTTTCCCAATCCTTGCCCCCTTTGCTAGGAAAATTTTTACAATTCTGTCCCCTCGTTGCTAGGGAAATTTCCCCCACTTCTTGCCCCGATGCTAGAGATATTTTCCACATTCCTAAACCTCGTTGCTAGAGAAATTTTCCAAAATTCTGTCCCCTCGTTGCTATGGAAATTTCCCACAATGTTATCCACCCACATCTTGCCCCCGTTGCTAGGGATATTTTCCCCATTCCTTGACCTTGTTGCTAAAGAAATTTTCCACAATTCTGTCCCCTCGTTGCTAGGGATATTTCCCCTACTTCTTGTCCCCGTTGCTAGGGAAATTTTTCCTACTTCTTGCCCCCGTTGCTAGGGAAATTTTCCACAATTCTGTCCCCTCGTTGCTAGGATTATTTCCCATACTTCTTGTCCCCGTTGCTAGGGAAATTTTCCACAATTCTGTCCCCTCGTTGCTAGTGATATTTCCCACAATATTATCCCCCCGTTGCTATGGAAATTTTTCCTACTTCTTGCCCCCGTTGCTAGGGAAATTTCCCCCACTTCTTGCCCCCGTTGCTAGGGAAATTTTTTACAATTCTGTCCCCTTGTTGCTAGGAATATTTCCCCCTCTTCTTGCCCCCGTTGCTAGGGAAATTTCCCCACTTCTTGCCCCTGTTGCTAGGGAAATTTTACACAATTCTGTCCTTTCGTTGCTAGGGATATTTCCCTTTCTTCTTGCCCCATTGCTGGGAAATTTCCCCACTTGTTGACCCTGTTGCTGGGAGATTTCCCACATTCTATGGCCCGTTGCTGGGGAGATTTTCCACAATTTTGTCCCCTTATTGCTAGGAATATTTACCCCCTCCTTGCCCCCGTTGCTAGGAAAATATCCCCACTTCTTGCCCTCGTTGCTAGGGATATTTCCCCCACATCTTGCCGCTGTTGCTAGGGAAATTTTCCACAATTCTGTCCTTTCGTTGCTAGGGATATTTCCCCTACTTCTTGCCGCCGTTGCTAGGGAAATTTTCCCCACTCCTTGCCCCCGTTGCTAGGGAAATTTCCCACAATTCTATAGCCCCGTTGCTAAGGAAATTTTCCACAATTTTGTACCCTCATTGCTCGGGATATTTACCCCACTCCTTGCCGCCGTTGCTAGGAAAATATCCCCACTTCTTGCCCTCGTTGCTAGGGATATTTTCCACACTTCTTGCTCCCGTTGCTGAGGAAATTTTCCCCACTTCTTGCCCCCTTTGCTAGGGAAATTTCCCGCACTTCTTGCCCCCGTTGCTAGGGAAATTTCCCCCACTTCTTGGCCATGTTGCTAGGGAAATTTTCCACAATTACGTCCCTCGTTGCTAGAGATATTTCCCCTACTTCTTAACTCCGTTGCTAGGAAAATTTTTCCCACTCCTTGACACCGTTGCTAGGGATATTTTCCCAATCGTTGCCCCCTTTGCTAGGAAAATTTTTACAATTCTTTCCCCTCGTTGCTAGGGAAATTTCCCCCACTTCTTGCCCCGATGCTAGGGATATTTTCCCCATTCCTTAACCCTGTTGCTAGGGAAATTTTCCACAATTCTGTCCCCTCGTTGCTAGGATTATTTCTCCTACTCCTTGTCCCTGTTGCTAGGGAAATTTTCCACAATTCTGTCCCCTCGTTGCTAGTGATATTTCCCACAATATTATCCCCCCGTTGCTAGGGAAATTTTTCCTACTTCTTGCCCCCGTTGCTAGGGAAATTTTCCACAATTCTGTCCCCTTGTTGCTAGGAATATTTCCCCCTCTTCTTGCCCCCGTTGCTAGGGAAATTTCCCCCACTTCTTGCCCCTGTTGCTAGGGAAATTTTACACAATTCTGTTCTTTCGTTGCTAGGGATATTTCCCCCTCTTCTTGCCCCCATTGCTAGGGAAATTTCCCCCACTTGTTGACCCTGTTGCTAGGGAAATTTCCCACAATTCTATAGCCCCGTTGCTAAGGAAATTTTCCACAATTTTGTCCCCTTATTGCTAGGAATATTTACCCCACTCCTTGCCCCCGTTGCTAGGAAAATATCCCCACTTCTTGCCCTCGTTGCTAGGGATATTTCCCCCACATCTTGCCGCTGTTGCTAGGGAAATTTTCCACAATTCTGTCCTTTCGTTGCTAGGGATATTTCCCCTACTTCTTGCCCCCGTTGCTAGGGAAATTTTCCACAATTCTGTCCTTTCGTTGCTAGGGATATTTCCCCTACTTCTTGCCCCCGTTGCTAGGGAAATTTTCCCCACTCCTTGCCCCCACATCTTGCTGGGAAATTTCCCACATTCTATAGCCCCGTTGCTGGGAATTTTTCCTGATTTTGTGCCCTCATTGCTCGGGATATTTCCCCACTCCTTGCCGCCGTTGCTAGGAAAATATCCCCACTTCTTGCCCTCGTTGCTAGGGAAATTTCCCGCACTTCTTGCCCCCGTTGCTAGGGAAATTTCCCTTACTTCTTGGCCATGTTGCTAGGGAAATTTTCCCCATTCCTTGACCTTGTTGCTAGGGAAATTTTCCACAATTCTGTCCCCTCGTTGCTAGGATTATTTCCCATACTTCTTGTCCCCGTTGCTAGGGAAATTTTCCACAATTCTGTCCCCTCGTTGCTAGTGATATTTCCCACAATATTATCCCCCCGTTGCTATGGAATTTTCCTACTTCTTGCCCCCCGTTGCTAGGGAAATTTCCCCACTTCTTGCCCCCGTTGCTAGGGAAATTTTTTACAATTCTGTCCCCTTGTTGCTAGGAATATTTCCCCCTCTTCTTGCCCCCGTTGCTAGGGAAATTTCCCCCACTTCTTGCCCCTGTTGCTAGGGAAATTTTACACAATTCTGTCCTTTCGTTGCTAGGGATATTTCCCTTTCTTCTTGCCCCCATTGCTAGGGAAATTTTCCCCACTCCTTGCCCCCTTTGCTAGGAAAATTTTTACAATTCTTTCCCCTCGTTGCTAGGGAAATTTCCCACAATTCTATAGCCCCGTTGCTGAGGAGATTTTCCACAATTTTGTACCCTCATTGCTAGGGATATTTACCCCACTCCTTGCCGCCGTTGCTAGGAAAATATCCCCACTTCTTGCCCCTCGTTGCTAGGGATATTTTCCACACTTCTTGCTCCCGTTGCTGAGGAAATTTTCCCACTTCTTGCCCCCTTTGCTAGGGAAATTTCCCCCACTTCTTGCCCCTGTTGCTAGGGAAATTTTCCACAATTCTGTCCTTTCGTTGCTAGGGATATTTCCCCTACTTCTTGCCCCGTTGCTAGGGAAATTTTCCCCACTCCTTGCCCCCGTTGCTAGGAAAATATCCCCACTTCCTGCCCTCGTTGCTGGGGATATTTCCCCACATCTTGCCCTGTTGCTGGGAGATTTTCCACAATTCTGTCCTTTCGTTGCTAGGGATATTTCCCCACTTCTTGCCCCCGTTGCTAGGGAAATTTTCCACAATTCTGTCCTTTCGTTGCTAGGGATATTTCCCCTACTTCTTGCCCCCGTTGCTAGGGAAATTTTCCCCACTCCTTGCCCCGTTGCTAGGGAAATTTCCCACAATTCTATAGCCCCGTTGCTAAGGAAATTTTCCACAATTTTGTACCCTCATTGCTAGGGATATTTACCCCACTCCTTGCCGCCGTTGCTAGGAAAATATCCCCACTTCTTGCCCTCGTTGCTAGGGAAATTTCCCCACTTCTTGCCCCCGTTGCTAGGGAAATTTCCCTTACTTCTTGGCCATGTTGCTAGGGAAATTTTCCCCATTCCTTGACCTTGTTGCTGGGGAGATTTTCCACATTCTGTCCCCTCGTTGCTAGGATTATTTCCCATACTTCTTGTCCCCGTTGCTAGGGAAATTTTCCACAATTCTGTCCCCTCGTTGCTAGTGATATTTCCCACAATATTATCCCCCCCCGTTGCTATGGAAATTTTTCCTACTTCTTGCCCCCGTTGCTAGGGAAATTTCCCCACTTCTTGCCCCCGTTGCTAGGGAAATTTTTTACAATTCTGTCCCCTTGTTGCTAGGAATATTTCCCCCTCTTCTTGCCCCCGTTGCTAGGGAAATTTCCCCCACTTCTTGCCCCTGTTGCTAGGGAAATTTTCCACAATTCTGTCCTTTCGTTGCTAGGGATATTTCCTTTCTTCTTGCCCCATTGCTAGGGAAATTTTCCCCACTCCTTGCTTGCTGGGAACATCTTGCCGCCTGTTGCTGGGATTTTCCACTTCTTTCCCCTCGTTGCTGGGGAAATTTCCCACATTCTATAGCCCCGTTGTTGCTGGGAGATTTTCCACAATTTTCTCCCCTCGTTGCTGGGGATATTTACCCCTCCTTGCCCCGTTGCTAGGAAAATATCCCCACTTCTTGCCCTCGTTGCTAGGGATATTTTCCACACTTCTTGCCCCCTGTTGCTGAGGAAATTTTCCCCACTTCTTGCCTCCTTTGCTGGGAGATTTCCCCACTTCTTGCCCCGTTGCTGGGAGATTTTCCACAATTCTGTCCCCTCGTTGCTGGGATATTTCCCCTCCTTGTCCCTGTTGCTTCTTTCTGCCCCGTTGCTGGGAGATTTTCCCCACTCCTTGCCCCTTTGCCCCGTTGCTGGGAAAATATCCCCACTTCCTGCCCTCGTTGCTGGGGATATTTCCCCACATCTTGCCGCTGTTGCTGGGGAATTGCTGGGCTGGGAGATTTTCCACAATTCTGTCCTTTCGTTGCTAGGGATATTTCCCCTACTTCTTGCCGCCGTTGCTAGGGAAATTTTCCCCACTCCTTGCCCCCGTTGCTAGGGAAATTTCCCAAAATTCTATAGCCCCGTTGCTAAGGAAATTTTCCACAATTTTGTACCCTCATTGCTCGGGATATTTACCCCACTCCTTGCCGCCGTTGCTAGGAAAATATCCCCACTTCTTGCCCTCGTTGCTAGGGAAATTTCCCGCACTTCTTGCCCCCGTTGCTAGGGAAATTTCCCTTACTTCTTGGCCATGTTGCTAGGGAAATTTTCCCCATTCCTTGACCTTGTTGCTAGGGAAATTTTCCACAATTCTGTCCCCTCGTTGCTAGGATTATTTCCCATACTTCTTGTCCCCGTTGCTAGGGAAATTTTCCACAATTCTGTCCCCTCGTTGCTAGTGATATTTCCCACAATATTATCCCCCCCCGTTGCTATGGAAATTTTTCCTACTTCTTGCCCCCGTTGCTAGGGAAATTTCCCCCACTTCTTGCCCCCGTTGCTAGGGAAATTTTTTACAATTCTGTCCCCTTGTTGCTAGGAATATTTCCCCCTCTTCTTGCCCCCGTTGCTAGGGAAATTTCCCCCACTTCTTGCCCCTGTTGCTAGGGAAATTTTACACAATTCTGTCCTTTCGTTGCTAGGGATATTTCCCTTTCTTCTTGCCCCCATTGCTGGGAAATTTCCCCTTGTTGACCCTGTTGCTGGGAAATTTCCCCTGATTCTATAGCCCCGTTGCTGGGAGATTTTCCACAATTTTGTCCCCTTGTTGCTAGGAATATTTACCCCTCCTTGCCCCGTTGCTGGGAAAATATCCCCACTTCTTGCCCTCGTTGCTGGGAGATATTTCCCCACATCTTGCCGCTGTTGCTGGGAAATTTTCCACACTTCTGTCCTTTCGTTGCTGGGGATATTTCCCCACTTCTTGCCCCGTTGCTGGGGAAATTTTCCCCATTCCTTCCCCCCGTTGCTGGGAAATTTCCCCACTTCTTGCCCCGTTGCTGGGAAATTTCCCCACTTCTTGCCCCTGTTGCTGGGGAAATTTTCCACAATTCTGTCCCTCGTTGCTGGGAGATTTTCCCCACTTCTTAACCTCCGTTGCTAGGAAAATTTTCCCCACTTTTCCCTTGACCCCGTTGCTGGGGATATTTTCCCAATCGTTGCCCCTTTGCTGGGAAAATTTTTACAATTCTTTCCCCTCGTTGCTAGGAAATTTCCCCTCCTTACTTCTTGCCCCGATGCTGGGGATATTTTCCCCATTCCTTAACCCTGTTGCTGGGAAATTTTCCCACAATTCTGTCCCCTTCGTTGCTGGGATTTTTTCTCCCCTCGTTGCTGGGATTATTCCCCTTGTTGTCCCGTTGCTGGGAAATTTTCCACTTGTTGATTCTGTCCCCTCGTTGCTGGTGATATTTCCCACAATATTATCCCCCCCCGTTGCTAGGGAAATTTTTCCTACTTCTTGCCCCCGTTGCTAGGAAAATTTCCCCACTTCTTGCCCTCGTTGCTAGGGATATTTCCCCCACATCTTGCCCCTGTTGCTAGGGAAATTTTCCACAATTCTGTCCTTTCGTTGCTAGGGATATTTCCCCTACTTCTTGCCCCGTTGCTAGGGAAATTTTCCACAATTCTGTCCTTTCGTTGCTAGGGATATTTCCCCTACTTCTTGCCGCCGTTGCTAGGGAAATTTTCCCCACTCCTTGCCCCGTTGCTAGGGATATTTCCCCTACTTCTTGCCGCCGTTGCTAGGGAAATTTTCCCCACTCCTTGCCTCCGTTGCTGGGGAAATTTCCCACAATTCTATAGCCCCGTTGCTAAGGAAATTTTCCACATTTTGTGCCCTCATTGCTCGGGATATTTCCCCACTCCTTGCCGCCGTTGCTAGGAAAATATCCCCACTTCTTGCCCTCGTTGCTAGGGAAATTTCCCGCACTTCTTGCCCCCGTTGCTAGGGAAATTTCCCTTACTTCTTGGCCATGTTGCTAGGGAAATTTTCCCCATTCCTTGACCTTGTTGCTAGGGAAATTTTCCTGATTCTGTCCCCTCGTTGCTGGGATTATTTCCCATGCTTCTTGTCCCCGTTGCTAGGGAAATTTTCCACAATTCTGTCCCCTCGTTGCTAGTGATATTTCCCACAATATTATCCCCCCGTTGCTATGGAAATTTTTCCTACTTCTTGCCCCCGTTGCTAGGGAAATTTCCCCACTTCTTGCCCCCGTTGCTAGGGAAATTTTTTACAATTCTGTCCCCTTGTTGCTGGGAATATTTCCCCTCTTCTTGCCCCGTTGCTGGGAGATTTCCCCACTTCTTGCCCCTGTTGCTAGGGAAATTTTACACAATTCTGTCCTTTCGTTGCTAGGGATATTTCCCTTTCTTCTTGCCCCCATTGCTAGGGAAATTTTCCCCACTCCTTGCCCCCTTTGCTAGGAAAATTTTTACAATTCTTTCCCCTCGTTGCTAGGGAAATTTCCCACAATTCTATAGCCCCGTTGCTGAGGAAATTTTCCACAATTTTGTACCCTCATTGCTCGGGATATTTACCCCACTCCTTGCCGCCGTTGCTAGGAAAATATCCCCACTTCTTGCCCTCGTTGCTAGGGATATTTTCCACACTTCTTGCCCCCGTTGCTAAGGAAATTTTCCCCACTTCTTGCCCCTTTGCTAGGGAAATTTCCCCACTTCTTGCCCCGTTGCTGGGAGATTTCCCCACTTCTTGCCATGTTGCTGGGAGATTTTCCACATTCGTCCCCTCGTTGCTAGGAGATATTTCCCCTACTTCTTAACTCCGTTGCTAGGAAAATTTCCCCCACTCCTTGACCCCGTTGCTAGGGATATTTTCCCAATCCTTGCCCCCTTTGCTAGGAAAATTTTTACAATTCTGTCCCCTCGTTGCTAGGGAAATTTCCCCACTTCTTGCCCCGTTGCTAGGGATATTTTCCACATTCCTAAACCTGGTTGCTGGAGATTTTCCAAATTCTGTCCCCTCGTTGCTATCCTTGTCCCTCGTGGAATTTCCCCTACAATGTTATCCACCCCCGTTGCTAGGGAAATTTTTCCTACATCTTGCCCCCGTTGCTAGGGATATTTTCCCCATTCCTTGACCTTGTTGCTAAAGAAATTTTCCACAATTCTGTCCTCTCGTTGCTAGGATTATTTCCCCTACTTCTTGTCCCCGTTGCTGGGAAATTTTCCCCACTCCTTGCCTCCGTTGCTAGGGAAATATTCCACAATTCTGTCCCCTCGTTGCTAGTGATATTTCCCACAATTTTATCCCCCCGTTGCTAGGGAAATTTTTCCTACTTCTTGCCCCCGTTGCTAGGGAAATTTTCCACAATTACGTCCCTCGTTGCTAGAGATATTTCCCCTACTTCTTAACTCCGTTGCTAGGAAAATTTTTCCCACTCCTTGACACCGTTGCTAGGGATATTTTCTTAATCCTTGCCCCCTTTGCTAGGAAAATTTTTACAATTCTGTCCCCTTGTTGCTAGGAATATTTCCCCCTCTTCTTGCCCCCGTTGCTAGGGAAATTTCCCCACTTCTTGCCCTGTTGCTGGGAGATTCTTCTGTTCTTTCGTTGCTGGGATATTTCCCCTCTTCTTGCCCCATTGCTGGGAAATTTCCCCACTTGTTGACCCTGTTGCTGGGAGATTTCCCACAATTCTATAGCCCCGTTGCTGGGAAATTTTCCTGATTTTGTCCCCTTATTGCTGGGAATATTTACCCACTCCTTGCCCCCGTTGCTGGGAAATTTCCCCACTTCTTGCCCTCGTTGCTGGGAAATTTCCCCTTGTTGCCCTGTTGGGGAAATTTCCCTCAATTCTATAGCCCCGTTGCTGGGGAAATTTTCCACATTTTTGTCCCCTTGTTGCTGGGAATATTTACCCCTCCTTGCCCCGTTGCTGGGAAAATATCCCCACTTCTTGCCCTCGTTGCTAGGGATATTTCCCCCACATCTTGCCGCTGTTGCTAGGGAAATTTTCCACAATTCTGTCCTTTCGTTGCTAGGGATATTTCCCCTACTTCTTGCCCCGTTGCTGGGAAATTTTCCTGAATTCTGTCCTTTCGTTGCTGGGGATATTTCCCCTACTTCTTGCCGCCGTTGCTGGGAGATTTTCCCCACTCCTTGCCCCGTTGCTGGGAAATTTCCCAAAATTCTATAGCCCGTTGCTGGGAAATTTTCCACAATTTTGTCCCCTCATTGCTCGGGATATTTCCCCCTCCTTGCCGCCGTTGCTGGGAAAATATCCCCACTTCTTGCCCTCGTTGCTGGGAATTTCCCACTTCTTGCCCCGTTGCTAGGGAAATTTCCCTTACTTCTTGGCCATGTTGCTAGGGAAATTTTCCCCATTCCTTGACCTTGTTGCTAGGGAAATTTTCCACAATTCAGTCCCCTCGTTGCTAGGATTATTTCCCATACTTCTTGTCCCCGTTGCTAGGGAAATTTTCCACAATTCTGTCCCCTCGTTGATAGTGATATTTCTTACAATATTATCCCCCCGTTGCTATGGAAATTTTCCCACTTCTTGCCCCGTTGCTGGGAATTTTCCCCACTTCTTGCCCCGTTGCTGGGGATTTTTTACAATTCTGTCCCCTTGTTGCTAGGAATATTTCCCCTCTTCTTGCCCCGTTGCTGGGAAATTTCCCCACTTCTTGCCCCTGTTGCTGGGAGATTTTACCTGATTCTGTCCTTTCGTTGCTAGGGATATTTCCCTTTCTTCTTGCCCCCATTGCTAGGGAAATTTTCCCCACTCCTTGCCCCCTTTGCTAGGAAAATTTTTACAATTCTTTCCCCTCGTTGCTAGGGAAATTTCCCACAATTCTATAGCCCTTTCGTTGCTGGGAAATTTTCCTGATTTTGTTGCCCTCATTGCTCGGGATATTTACCCCACTCCTTGCCGCCGTTGCTAGGAAAATATCCCCACTTCTTGCCCTCGTTGCTAGGGATATTTTCCACACTTCTTGCCCCCGTTGCTAAGGAAATTTTCCCCACTTCTTGCCCCCCGTTGCTGGGGAAATTTCCCGCACTTCTTGCCCCCGTTGCTAGGGAAATTTCCCCACTTCTTGGCCATGTTGCTAGGGAAATTTTCCACAATTACGTCCCCTCGTTGCTAGAGATATTTCCCCTACTTCTTAACTCCGTTGCTAGGGAAATTTCCCCCACTTCTTGCCCCGATGCTAGAGATATTTTCCACATTCCTAAACCTAGTTGCTAGAGAAATTTTCCAAAATTCTGTCCCCTCGTTGCTATGGAAATTTCCCACAATGTTATCCACCCGGTTGCTAGGGAAATTTTTCCTACATCTTGCCCCCGTTGCTAGGGATATTTTCCCCATTCCTTGACCTTGTTGCTAAAGAAATTTTCCACAATTCTGTCCTCTCGTTGCTAGGATTATTTCCCCTACTTCTTGTCCCCGTTGCTAAGGAAATTTTCCCCACTCCTTGCCTCCGTTGCTAGGGAAATATTCCACAATTCTGTCCCCTCGTTGCTAGTGATATTTCCCACAATTTTATCCCCCCCCGTTGCTAGGGAAATTTTTCCTACTTCTTGCCCCCGTTGCTAGGGAAATTTTCCACAATTCTGTCCCCTTGTTGCTAGGAATATTTCCCCCTCTTCTTGCCCCCGTTGCTAGGGAAATTTCCCCCACTTCTTGCCCCTGTTGCTAGGGAAATTTTACACAATTCTGTTCTTTCGTTGCTAGGGATATTTCCCCCTCTTCTTGCCCCCATTGCTAGGGAAATTTCCCCCACTTGTTGACCCTGTTGCTAGGGAAATTTCCCACAATTCTATAGCCCCGTTGCTGGGAAATTTTCCACAATTTTGTCCCCTTATTGCTAGGAATATTTACCCCACTCCTTGCCCCCGTTGCTAGGAAAATATCCCCACTTCTTGCCCTCGTTGCTAGGGAAATTTCCCCCACTTGTTGACCCTGTTGCTAGGGAAATTTCCCCTGATTCTATTCCCCCTTCTTGTTGCTGGGGAAATTTTCCACAATTTTGTCCCCTTATTGCTGGGAATATTTCTCCCACTCCTTGCCCCGTTGCTGGGAAAATATCCCCTTCTTGCCCTCGTTGCTGGGATATTTCCCCCACATCTTGCCGCTGTTGCTAGGGAAATTTTCCACAATTCTGTCCTTTCGTTGCTGGGATATTTCCCCTACTTCTTGCCCCCCCGTTGCTGGGAGATTTTCCACAATTCTGTCCTTTCGTTGCTGGGGATATTTCCCCTATTTTGCCCCGTTGCTGGGAGATTTTCCCCACTCCTTGCCCCGTTGCTGGGGAAATTTCCCCAATTCTATGCCCCGTTGCTGGGAAATTTTCCACAATTTTGTGCCCTCGTTGCTCGGGATATTTCCCCACTCCTTGCCGCCGTTGCTGGGAAAATATCCCCACTTCTTGCCCTCGTTGCTGGGAAATTTCCCACACTTCTTGCCCCGTTGCTGGGAGATTTCCCTTACTTCTTGCCATGTTGCTGGGAAATTTTCCCCATTCCTTGACCTTGTTGCTGGGAGATTTTCCACAATTCTGTCCCCTCGTTGCTGGGATTATTTCCCATACTTCTTGTCCCCGTTGCTGGGAGATTTTCCACAATTCTGTCCCCTCGTTGCTGGTGATATTTCCCAATATTATCCCCGTTGCTATGGAATTTTTCCTACTTCTTGCCCCGTTGCTGGGAAATTTCCCCACTTCTTGCCCCCGTTGCTGGGAGATTTTCCAATTCTGTCCCCTTGTTGCTGGAATATTTCCCCTCTTCTTGCCCCGTTGCTGGGAATTTCCCCACTTCTTGCCCCTGTTGCTGGGAAATTTTCCTGAATTGCTGGGGATGTTTCCTTCTTGCGTTGCTGGGAAATTTTCCCCACTCTTCTTGCCCCCCTTTGCTGGGAAATTTTCCCACTCTTTGCCCTCGTTGCTGGGAAATTTCCCACATTCTATAGCCCCGTTGCTAAGGAATTTTCCCCAATTTTGTCCCCTCGTTGCTGGGATATTTCCCCCTTGCCTTGCCGTTGCTGGGAAAATATCCCCACTTCTTGCCCTCGTTGCTGGGATATTTTCCACACTTCTTGCCCTGCCTTGCTTTGCTGTTGCTGGGAAATTTTCCCACTTCTTGCCCTCGTTGCTGGGGATATTTCCCCACTTCTTGCCCCGTTGCTGGGAAATTTCCCCACTTCTTGCCCCGTTGCTGGGAATTTTCCCCAATTCTTCCCCCTCGTTGCTGGGAAATGTTCCCCTACTTCTTCCCTCCGTTGCTGGGAGATTTCCCCACTTCTTGCCCCGATGCTAGAGATATTTTCCACATTCCTAAACCTAGTTGCTAGAGAAATTTTCCAAAATTCTGTCCCCTCGTTGCTATGGAAATTTCCCACAATGTTATCCACCCCCGTTGCTAGGGAAATTTTTCCTACATCTTGCCCCCGTTGCTAGGGATATTTTCCCCATTCCTTGACCTTGTTGCTAAAGAAATTTTCCACAATTCTGTCCCCTCGTTGCTAGGATTATTTCCCCTACTTCTTGTCCCCGTTGCTAGGGAAATTTTCCCCACTCCTTGCCTCCGTTGCTAGGGAAATTTTCCACAATTCTGTCCCCTCGTTGCTAGTGATATTTCCCACAATTTTATCCCCCCGTTGCTAGGGAAATTTTCCCACTTCTTGCCCCCGTTGCTAGGGAAATTTTCCACAATTACGTCCCTCGTTGCTAGAGATATTTCCCCTACTTCTTAACTCCGTTGCTAGGAAAATTTTTCCCACTCCTTGACCCCGTTGCTAGGGATATTTTCCCAATCCTTGCCCCCTTTGCTAGGAAAATTTTTACACTTCTTTCCCTCGTTGCTGGGAAATTTCCCCACTTCTTGCCCCGTTGCTAGGGATATTTTCCCCATTCCTTGCCCTTGTTGCTAGGGAAATTTTCCACAATTCTGTCCCCTCGTTGCTAGGATTATTTCCCCTACTTCTTGTCCCTGTTGCTAGGGAAATTTTCCACAATTCTGTCCCCTCGTTGCTAGTGATATTTCCCCAATATTATCCCCGTTATCCCCTTGCCCCGTTGCTGGGGAAATTTTCCCACTTCTTGCCCCGTTGCTAGGGAAATTTTCCACAATTCTGTCCCCTTGTTGCTAGGAATATTTCCCCCTCTTCTTGCCCCGTTGCTAGGGAAATTTCCCCCACTTCTTGCCCCTGTTGCTAGGGAAATTTTACACAATTCTGTTCCTTTCGTTGCTAGGGATATTTCCCCTTCTTCTTGCCCCCGTTGCTAGGGAAATTTCCCCACTTGTTGACCCTGTTGCTAGGGAAATTTCCCCACAATTCTATGCCCCGTTGCTAAGGAGATTTTCCACATTTTGTCCCCTCGTTGCTAGGGATATTTCCCCTCCTTGCCCCGTTGCTGGGAAAATTTCCCACTGTCCCCTCGTTGCTGGTGATGTTTCCAATTCTTGCCCTCGTTGCTGGGATATTTCCCCACTTCTGCCCTGTTGCTGGGAGATTTTCCACATTCTGTCCTTTCGTTGCTGGGATATTTCCCCTACTTGCTTGCCCCAATTCTGTTGCTTGGGGATTTTCCCCACTTCCTGGGAAATTTTCCCCACTCCCCTGTGCCCCTGTTGCTGGGAAATTTCCCCCTATTCTATGCCCCGTTGCTGGAGATTTTCCCTGATTTTTGCCCCTCGTTGCTGGGATATTTCCCCACTCCTTGCCCCGTTGCTGGGAAAATTTCCCCTTCTTGCCCTCGTTGCTGGGATATTTTCCACACTTCTTGCCCCGTTGCTGGGAGATTTTCCCCACTTCTTGCCCCTTTGCTGGGAGATTTCCCCACTTCTTGCCCCGTTGCTGGGAAATTTCCCCACTTCTTGGCCATGTTGCTGGGAAATTTTCCACAATTCTGTCCCTCGTTGCTGGAGATATTTCCCCTACTTCTTACTCCGTTGCTGGGAAAATTTTCCCTTCTTGACCCCGTTGCTGGGGATATTTTCCCAATCGTTGTCCCCCTTTGCTGGGAAAATTTTCACAATTCTTTCCCCTCGTTGCTGGGAAATTTCCCCACTTCTTGCCCCGTTGCTGGGGATATTTTCCCCATTCCTTAACCCTGTTGCTGGGAAATTTTCCACAATTCTGTCCCCTCGTTGCTATGGATTATTTCCC
>NW_027467782.1:65983289-66051238 GCF_004210375.1 Tachypleus tridentatus | reverse complement strand
AGACCAGAATTCATTCAGTATAATTAACATTTCTATTCATGGAAACTAAACAGACCAGAATTCATTCAGTATAATTAACATTTCTATTCATGGAAACTAAACAGACCAGAATTCATTCAGTATAATTAACATTTCTATTCATGGAAACTAAACAGACCAGAATTCATTCGGTATAATTAACATTTCTATTCATGGAAACTAAACAGACCAGAATTCATTCAGTATAATTAACATTTCTATTCATGGAAACTAAACAGACCAGAATTCATTCAGTATAATTAACATTTCTATTCATGGAAACTAAACAGACCAGAATTCATTCAGTATAATTAACATTTCTATTCATGGAAACTAAACAGACCAGAATTCATTCAGTATAATTAACATTTCTATTCATGGAAACTAAACAGACCAGAATTCATTCAGTATAATTAACATTTCTATTCATGGAAACTAAACAGACCAGAATTCATTCAGTATAATTAACATTTCTATTCATGGAAACTAAACAGACCAGAATTCATTCAGTATAATTAACATTTCTATTCATGGAAACTAAACAGACCAGAATTCATTCAGTATAATTAACATTTCTATTCATGGAAACTAAACAGACCAGAATTCATTCAGTATAATTAACATTTCTATTCATGGAAACTAAACAGACCAGAATTCATTCAGTATAATTAACATTTCTATTCATGGAAACTAAACAGACCAGAATTCATTCAGTATAATTAACATTTCTATTCATGGAAACTAAACAGACCAGAATTCATTCAGTATAATTAACATTTCTATTCATGGAAACTAAACAGACCAGAATTCATTCAGTATAATTAACATTTCTATTCATGGAAACTAAACAGACCAGAATTCATTCAGTATAATTAACATTTCTATTCATGGAAACTAAACAGACCAGAATTCATTCAGTATAATTAACATTTCTATTCATGGAAACTAAACAGACCAGAATTCATTCAGTATAATTAACATTTCTATTCATGGAAACTAAACAGACCAGAATTCATTCAGTATAATTAACATTTCTATTCATGGAAACTAAACAGACCAGAATTCATTCAGTATAATTAACATTTCTATTCATGGAAACTAAACAGACCAGAATTCATTCAGTATAATTAACATTTCTATTCATGGAAACTAAACAGACCAGAATTCATTCAGTATAATTAACATTTCTATTCATGGAAACTAAACAGACCAGAATTCATTCAGTATAATTAACATTTCTATTCATGGAAACTAAACAGACCAGAATTCATTCAGTATAATTAACATTTCTATTCATGGAAACTAAACAGACCAGAATTCATTCAGTATAATTAACATTTCTATTCATGGAAACTAAACAGACCAGAATTCATTCAGTATAATTAACATTTCTATTCATGGAAACTAAACAGACCAGAATTCATTCAGTATAATTAACATTTCTATTCATGGAAACTAAACAGACCAGAATTCATTCAGTATAATTAACATTTCTATTCATGGAAACTAAACAGACCAGAATTCATTCAGTATAATTAACATTTCTATTCATGGAAACTAAACAGACCAGAATTCATTCAGTATAATTAACATTTCTATTCATGGAAACTAAACAGACCAGAATTCATTCAGTATAATTAACATTTCTATTCATGGAAACTAAACAGACCAGAATTCATTCAGTATAATTAACATTTCTATTCATGGAAACTAAACAGACCAGAATTCATTCAGTATAATTAACATTTCTATTCATGGAAACTAAACAGACCAGAATTCATTCAGTATAATTAACATTTCTATTCATGGAAACTAAACAGACCAGAATTCATTCAGTATAATTAACATTTCTATTCATGGAAACTAAACAGACCAGAATTCATTCAGTATAATTAACATTTCTATTCATGGAAACTAAACAGACCAGAATTCATTCAGTATAATTAACATTTCTATTCATGGAAACTAAACAGACCAGAATTCATTCAGTATAATTAACATTTCTATTCATGGAAACTAAACAGACCAGAATTCATTCAGTATAATTAACATTTCTATTCATGGAAACTAAACAGACCAGAATTCATTCAGTATAATTAACATTTCTATTCATGGAAACTAAACAGACCAGAATTCATTCAGTATAATTAACATTTCTATTCATGGAAACTAAACAGACCAGAATTCATTCAGTATAATTAACATTTCTATTCATGGAAACTAAACAGACCAGAATTCATTCAGTATAATTAACATTTCTATTCATGGAAACTAAACAGACCAGAATTCATTCAGTATAATTAACATTTCTATTCATGGAAACTAAACAGACCAGAATTCATTCAGTATAATTAACATTTCTATTCATGGAAACTAAACAGACCAGAATTCATTCAGTATAATTAACATTTCTATTCATGGAAACTAAACAGACCAGAATTCATTCAGTATAATTAACATTTCTATTCATGGAAACTAAACAGACCAGAATTCATTCAGTATAATTAACATTTCTATTCATGGAAACTAAACAGACCAGAATTCATTCAGTATAATTAACATTTCTATTCATGGAAACTAAACAGACCAGAATTCATTCAGTATAATTAACATTTCTATTCATGGAAACTAAACAGACCAGAATTCATTCAGTATAATTAACATTTCTATTCATGGAAACTAAACAGACCAGAATTCATTCAGTATAATTAACATTTCTATTCATGGAAACTAAACAGACCAGAATTCATTCAGTATAATTAACATTTCTATTCATGGAAACTAAACAGACCAGAATTCATTCAGTATAATTAACATTTCTATTCATGGAAACTAAACAGACCAGAATTCATTCAGTATAATTAACATTTCTATTCATGGAAACTAAACAGACCAGAATTCATTCAGTATAATTAACATTTCTATTCATGGAAACTAAACAGACCAGAATTCATTCAGTATAATTAACATTTCTATTCATGGAAACTAAACAGACCAGAATTCATTCAGTATAATTAACATTTCTATTCATGGAAACTAAACAGACCAGAATTCATTCAGTATAATTAACATTTCTATTCATGGAAACTAAACAGACCAGAATTCATTCAGTATAATTAACATTTCTATTCATGGAAACTAAACAGACCAGAATTCATTCAGTATAATTAACATTTCTATTCATGGAAACTAAACAGACCAGAATTCATTCAGTATAATTAACATTTCTATTCATGGAAACTAAACAGACCAGAATTCATTCAGTATAATTAACATTTCTATTCATGGAAACTAAACAGACCAGAATTCATTCAGTATAATTAACATTTCTATTCATGGAAACTAAACAGACCAGAATTCATTCAGTATAATTAACATTTCTATTCATGGAAACTAAACAGACCAGAATTCATTCAGTATAATTAACATTTCTATTCATGGAAACTAAACAGACCAGAATTCATTCAGTATAATTAACATTTCTATTCATGGAAACTAAACAGACCAGAATTCATTCAGTATAATTAACATTTCTATTCATGGAAACTAAACAGACCAGAATTCATTCAGTATAATTAACATTTCTATTCATGGAAACTAAACAGACCAGAATTCATTCAGTATAATTAACATTTCTATTCATGGAAACTAAACAGACCAGAATTCATTCAGTATAATTAACATTTCTATTCATGGAAACTAAACAGACCAGAATTCATTCAGTATAATTAACATTTCTATTCATGGAAACTAAACAGACCAGAATTCATTCAGTATAATTAACATTTCTATTCATGGAAACTAAACAGACCAGAATTCATTCAGTATAATTAACATTTCTATTCATGGAAACTAAACAGACCAGAATTCATTCAGTATAATTAACATTTCTATTCATGGAAACTAAACAGACCAGAATTCATTCAGTATAATTAACATTTCTATTCATGGAAACTAAACAGACCAGAATTCATTCAGTATAATTAACATTTCTATTCATGGAAACTAAACAGACCAGAATTCATTCAGTATAATTAACATTTCTATTCATGGAAACTAAACAGACCAGAATTCATTCAGTATAATTAACATTTCTATTCATGGAAACTAAACAGACCAGAATTCATTCAGTATAATTAACATTTCTATTCATGGAAACTAAACAGACCAGAATTCATTCAGTATAATTAACATTTCTATTCATGGAAACTAAACAGACCAGAATTCATTCAGTATAATTAACATTTCTATTCATGGAAACTAAACAGACCAGAATTCATTCAGTATAATTAACATTTCTATTCATGGAAACTAAACAGACCAGAATTCATTCAGTATAATTAACATTTCTATTCATGGAAACTAAACAGACCAGAATTCATTCAGTATAATTAACATTTCTATTCATGGAAACTAAACAGACCAGAATTCATTCAGTATAATTAACATTTCTATTCATGGAAACTAAACAGACCAGAATTCATTCAGTATAATTAACATTTCTATTCATGGAAACTAAACAGACCAGAATTCATTCAGTATAATTAACATTTCTATTCATGGAAACTAAACAGACCAGAATTCATTCAGTATAATTAACATTTCTATTCATGGAAACTAAACAGACCAGAATTCATTCAGTATAATTAACATTTCTATTCATGGAAACTAAACAGACCAGAATTCATTCAGTATAATTAACATTTCTATTCATGGAAACTAAACAGACCAGAATTCATTCAGTATAATTAACATTTCTATTCATGGAAACTAAACAGACCAGAATTCATTCAGTATAATTAACATTTCTATTCATGGAAACTAAACAGACCAGAATTCATTCAGTATAATTAACATTTCTATTCATGGAAACTAAACAGACCAGAATTCATTCAGTATAATTAACATTTCTATTCATGGAAACTAAACAGACCAGAATTCATTCAGTATAATTAACATTTCTATTCATGGAAACTAAACAGACCAGAATTCATTCAGTATAATTAACATTTCTATTCATGGAAACTAAACAGACCAGAATTCATTCAGTATAATTAACATTTCTATTCATGGAAACTAAACAGACCAGAATTCATTCAGTATAATTAACATTTCTATTCATGGAAACTAAACAGACCAGAATTCATTCAGTATAATTAACATTTCTATTCATGGAAACTAAACAGACCAGAATTCATTCAGTATAATTAACATTTCTATTCATGGAAACTAAACAGACCAGAATTCATTCAGTATAATTAACATTTCTATTCATGGAAACTAAACAGACCAGAATTCATTCAGTATAATTAACATTTCTATTCATGGAAACTAAACAGACCAGAATTCATTCAGTATAATTAACATTTCTATTCATGGAAACTAAACAGACCAGAATTCATTCAGTATAATTAACATTTCTATTCATGGAAACTAAACAGACCAGAATTCATTCAGTATAATTAACATTTCTATTCATGGAAACTAAACAGACCAGAATTCATTCAGTATAATTAACATTTCTATTCATGGAAACTAAACAGACCAGAATTCATTCAGTATAATTAACATTTCTATTCATGGAAACTAAACAGACCAGAATTCATTCAGTATAATTAACATTTCTATTCATGGAAACTAAACAGACCAGAATTCATTCAGTATAATTAACATTTCTATTCATGGAAACTAAACAGACCAGAATTCATTCAGTATAATTAACATTTCTATTCATGGAAACTAAACAGACCAGAATTCATTCAGTATAATTAACATTTCTATTCATGGAAACTAAACAGACCAGAATTCATTCAGTATAATTAACATTTCTATTCATGGAAACTAAACAGACCAGAATTCATTCAGTATAATTAACATTTCTATTCATGGAAACTAAACAGACCAGAATTCATTCAGTATAATTAACATTTCTATTCATGGAAACTAAACAGACCAGAATTCATTCAGTATAATTAACATTTCTATTCATGGAAACTAAACAGACCAGAATTCATTCAGTATAATTAACATTTCTATTCATGGAAACTAAACAGACCAGAATTCATTCAGTATAATTAACATTTCTATTCATGGAAACTAAACAGACCAGAATTCATTCAGTATAATTAACATTTCTATTCATGGAAACTAAACAGACCAGAATTCATTCAGTATAATTAACATTTCTATTCATGGAAACTAAACAGACCAGAATTCATTCAGTATAATTAACATTTCTATTCATGGAAACTAAACAGACCAGAATTCATTCAGTATAATTAACATTTCTATTCATGGAAACTAAACAGACCAGAATTCATTCAGTATAATTAACATTTCTATTCATGGAAACTAAACAGACCAGAATTCATTCAGTATAATTAACATTTCTATTCATGGAAACTAAACAGACCAGAATTCATTCAGTATAATTAACATTTCTATTCATGGAAACTAAACAGACCAGAATTCATTCAGTATAATTAACATTTCTATTCATGGAAACTAAACAGACCAGAATTCATTCAGTATAATTAACATTTCTATTCATGGAAACTAAACAGACCAGAATTCATTCAGTATAATTAACATTTCTATTCATGGAAACTAAACAGACCAGAATTCATTCAGTATAATTAACATTTCTATTCATGGAAACTAAACAGACCAGAATTCATTCAGTATAATTAACATTTCTATTCATGGAAACTAAACAGACCAGAATTCATTCAGTATAATTAACATTTCTATTCATGGAAACTAAACAGACCAGAATTCATTCAGTATAATTAACATTTCTATTCATGGAAACTAAACAGACCAGAATTCATTCAGTATAATTAACATTTCTATTCATGGAAACTAAACAGACCAGAATTCATTCAGTATAATTAACATTTCTATTCATGGAAACTAAACAGACCAGAATTCATTCAGTATAATTAACATTTCTATTCATGGAAACTAAACAGACCAGAATTCATTCAGTATAATTAACATTTCTATTCATGGAAACTAAACAGACCAGAATTCATTCAGTATAATTAACATTTCTATTCATGGAAACTAAACAGACCAGAATTCATTCAGTATAATTAACATTTCTATTCATGGAAACTAAACAGACCAGAATTCATTCAGTATAATTAACATTTCTATTCATGGAAACTAAACAGACCAGAATTCATTCAGTATAATTAACATTTCTATTCATGGAAACTAAACAGACCAGAATTCATTCAGTATAATTAACATTTCTATTCATGGAAACTAAACAGACCAGAATTCATTCAGTATAATTAACATTTCTATTCATGGAAACTAAACAGACCAGAATTCATTCAGTATAATTAACATTTCTATTCATGGAAACTAAACAGACCAGAATTCATTCAGTATAATTAACATTTCTATTCATGGAAACTAAACAGACCAGAATTCATTCAGTATAATTAACATTTCTATTCATGGAAACTAAACAGACCAGAATTCATTCAGTATAATTAACATTTCTATTCATGGAAACTAAACAGACCAGAATTCATTCAGTATAATTAACATTTCTATTCATGGAAACTAAACAGACCAGAATTCATTCAGTATAATTAACATTTCTATTCATGGAAACTAAACAGACCAGAATTCATTCAGTATAATTAACATTTCTATTCATGGAAACTAAACAGACCAGAATTCATTCAGTATAATTAACATTTCTATTCATGGAAACTAAACAGACCAGAATTCATTCAGTATAATTAACATTTCTATTCATGGAAACTAAACAGACCAGAATTCATTCAGTATAATTAACATTTCTATTCATGGAAACTAAACAGACCAGAATTCATTCAGTATAATTAACATTTCTATTCATGGAAACTAAACAGACCAGAATTCATTCAGTATAATTAACATTTCTATTCATGGAAACTAAACAGACCAGAATTCATTCAGTATAATTAACATTTCTATTCATGGAAACTAAACAGACCAGAATTCATTCAGTATAATTAACATTTCTATTCATGGAAACTAAACAGACCAGAATTCATTCAGTATAATTAACATTTCTATTCATGGAAACTAAACAGACAGAATTCATTCAGTATAATTAACATTTCTATTCATGGAAACTAAACAGACCAGAATTCATTCAGTATAATTAACATTTCTATTCATGGAAACTAAACAGACCAGAATTCATTCAGTATAATTAACATTTCTATTCATGGAAACTAAACAGACCAGAATTCATTCAGTATATAATTAACATTTCTATTCATGGAAACTAAACAGACCAGAATTCATTCAGTATAATTAACATTTCTATTCATGGAAACTAAACAGACCAGAATTCATTCAGTATAATTAACATTTCTATTCATGGAAACTAAACAGACCAGAATTCATTCAGTATAATTAACATTTCTATTCATGGAAACTAAACAGACCAGAATTCATTCAGTATAATTAACATTTCTATTCATGGAAACTAAACAGACCAGAATTCATTCAGTATAATTAACATTTCTATTCATGGAAACTAAACAGACCAGAATTCATTCAGTATAATTAACATTTCTATTCATGGAAACTAAACAGACCAGAATTCATTCAGTATAATTAACATTTCTATTCATGGAAACTAAACAGACCAGAATTCATTCAGTATAATTAACATTTCTATTCATGGAAACTAAACAGACCAGAATTCATTCAGTATAATTAACATTTCTATTCATGGAAACTAAACAGACCAGAATTCATTCAGTATAATTAACATTTCTATTCATGGAAACTAAACAGACCAGAATTCATTCAGTATAATTAACATTTCTATTCATGGAAACTAAACAGACCAGAATTCATTCAGTATAATTAACATTTCTATTCATGGAAACTAAACAGACCAGAATTCATTCAGTATAATTAACATTTCTATTCATGGAAACTAAACAGACCAGAATTCATTCAGTATAATTAACATTTCTATTCATGGAAACTAAACAGACCAGAATTCATTCAGTATAATTAACATTTCTATTCATGGAAACTAAACAGACCAGAATTCATTCAGTATAATTAACATTTCTATTCATGGAAACTAAACAGACCAGAATTCATTCAGTATAATTAACATTTCTATTCATGGAAACTAAACAGACCAGAATTCATTCAGTATAATTAACATTTCTATTCATGGAAACTAAACAGACCAGAATTCATTCAGTATAATTAACATTTCTATTCATGGAAACTAAACAGACCAGAATTCATTCAGTATAATTAACATTTCTATTCATGGAAACTAAACAGACCAGAATTCATTCAGTATAATTAACATTTCTATTCATGGAAACTAAACAGACCAGAATTCATTCAGTATAATTAACATTTCTATTCATGGAAACTAAACAGACCAGAATTCATTCAGTATAATTTAACATTTCTATTCATGGAAACTAAACAGACCAGAATTCATTCAGTATAATTAACATTTCTATTCATGGAAACTAAACAGACCAGAATTCATTCAGTATAATTAACATTTCTATTCATGGAAACTAAACAGACCAGAATTCATTCAGTATAATTAACATTTCTATTCATGGAAACTAAACAGACCAGAATTCATTCAGTATAATTAACATTTCTATTCATGGAAACTAAACAGACCAGAATTCATTCAGTATAATTAACATTTCTATTCATGGAAACTAAACAGACCAGAATTCATTCAGTATAATTAACATTTCTATTCATGGAAACTAAACAGACCAGAATTCATTCAGTATAATTAACATTTCTATTCATGGAAACTAAACAGACCAGAATTCATTCAGTATAATTAACATTTCTATTCATGGAAACTAAACAGACCAGAATTCATTCAGTATAATTAACATTTCTATTCATGGAAACTAAACAGACCAGAATTCATTCAGTATAATTAACATTTCTATTCATGGAAACTAAACAGACCAGAATTCATTCAGTATAATTAACATTTCTATTCATGGAAACTAAACAGACCAGAATTCATTCAGTATAATTAACATTTCTATTCATGGAAACTAAACAGACCAGAATTCATTCAGTATAATTAACATTTCTATTCATGGAAACTAAACAGACCAGAATTCATTCAGTATAATTAACATTTCTATTCATGGAAACTAAACAGACCAGAATTCATTCAGTATAATTAACATTTCTATTCATGGAAACTAAACAGACCAGAATTCATTCAGTATAATTAACATTTCTATTCATGGAAACTAAACAGACCAGAATTCATTCAGTATAATTAACATTTCTATTCATGGAAACTAAACAGACCAGAATTCATTCAGTATAATTAACATTTCTATTCATGGAAACTAAACAGACCAGAATTCATTCAGTATAATTAACATTTCTATTCATGGAAACTAAACAGACCAGAATTCATTCAGTATAATTAACATTTCTATTCATGGAAACTAAACAGACCAGAATTCATTCAGTATAATTAACATTTCTATTCATGGAAACTAAACAGACCAGAATTCATTCAGTATAATTAACATTTCTATTCATGGAAACTAAACAGACCAGAATTCATTCAGTATAATTAACATTTCTATTCATGGAAACTAAACAGACCAGAATTCATTCAGTATAATTAACATTTCTATTCATGGAAACTAAACAGACCAGAATTCATTCAGTATAATTAACATTTCTATTCATGGAAACTAAACAGACCAGAATTCATTCAGTATAATTAACATTTCTATTCATGGAAACTAAACAGACCAGAATTCATTCAGTATAATTAACATTTCTATTCATGGAAACTAAACAGACCAGAATTCATTCAGTATAATTAACATTTCTATTCATGGAAACTAAACAGACCAGAATTCATTCAGTATAATTAACATTTCTATTCATGGAAACTAAACAGACCAGAATTCATTCAGTATAATTAACATTTCTATTCATGGAAACTAAACAGACCAGAATTCATTCAGTATAATTAACATTTCTATTCATGGAAACTAAACAGACCAGAATTCATTCAGTATAATTAACATTTCTATTCATGGAAACTAAACAGACCAGAATTCATTCAGTATAATTAACATTTCTATTCATGGAAACTAAACAGACCAGAATTCATTCAGTATAATTAACATTTCTATTCATGGAAACTAAACAGACCAGAATTCATTCAGTATAATTAACATTTCTATTCATGGAAACTAAACAGACCAGAATTCATTCAGTATAATTAACATTTCTATTCATGGAAACTAAACAGACCAGAATTCATTCAGTATAATTAACATTTCTATTCATGGAAACTAAACAGACCAGAATTCATTCAGTATAATTAACATTTCTATTCATGGAAACTAAACAGACCAGAATTCATTCAGTATAATTAACATTTCTATTCATGGAAACTAAACAGACCAGAATTCATTCAGTATAATTAACATTTCTATTCATGGAAACTAAACAGACCAGAATTCATTCAGTATAATTAACATTTCTATTCATGGAAACTAAACAGACCAGAATTCATTCAGTATAATTAACATTTCTATTCATGGAAACTAAACAGACCAGAATTCATTCAGTATAATTAACATTTCTATTCATGGAAACTAAACAGACCAGAATTCATTCAGTATAATTAACATTTCTATTCATGGAAACTAAACAGACCAGAATTCATTCAGTATAATTAACATTTCTATTCATGGAAACTAAACAGACCAGAATTCATTCAGTATAATTAACATTTCTATTCATGGAAACTAAACAGACCAGAATTCATTCAGTATAATTAACATTTCTATTCATGGAAACTAAACAGACCAGAATTCATTCAGTATAATTAACATTTCTATTCATGGAAACTAAACAGACCAGAATTCATTCAGTATAATTAACATTTCTATTCATGGAAACTAAACAGACCAGAATTCATTCAGTATAATTAACATTTCTATTCATGGAAACTAAACAGACCAGAATTCATTCAGTATAATTAACATTTCTATTCATGGAAACTAAACAGACCAGAATTCATTCAGTATAATTAACATTTCTATTCATGGAAACTAAACAGACCAGAATTCATTCAGTATAATTAACATTTCTATTCATGGAAACTAAACAGACCAGAATTCATTCAGTATAATTAACATTTCTATTCATGGAAACTAAACAGACCAGAATTCATTCAGTATAATTAACATTTCTATTCATGGAAACTAAACAGACCAGAATTCATTCAGTATAATTAACATTTCTATTCATGGAAACTAAACAGACCAGAATTCATTCAGTATAATTAACATTTCTATTCATGGAAACTAAACAGACCAGAATTCATTCAGTATAATTAACATTTCTATTCATGGAAACTAAACAGACCAGAATTCATTCAGTATAATTAACATTTCTATTCATGGAAACTAAACAGACCAGAATTCATTCAGTATAATTAACATTTCTATTCATGGAAACTAAACAGACCAGAATTCATTCAGTATAATTAACATTTCTATTCATGGAAACTAAACAGACCAGAATTCATTCAGTATAATTAACATTTCTATTCATGGAAACTAAACAGACCAGAATTCATTCAGTATAATTAACATTTCTATTCATGGAAACTAAACAGACCAGAATTCATTCAGTATAATTAACATTTCTATTCATGGAAACTAAACAGACCAGAATTCATTCAGTATAATTAACATTTCTATTCATGGAAACTAAACAGACCAGAATTCATTCAGTATAATTAACATTTCTATTCATGGAAACTAAACAGACCAGAATTCATTCAGTATAATTAACATTTCTATTCATGGAAACTAAACAGACCAGAATTCATTCAGTATAATTAACATTTCTATTCATGGAAACTAAACAGACCAGAATTCATTCAGTATAATTAACATTTCTATTCATGGAAACTAAACAGACCAGAATTCATTCAGTATAATTAACATTTCTATTCATGGAAACTAAACAGACCAGAATTCATTCAGTATAATTAACATTTCTATTCATGGAAACTAAACAGACCAGAATTCATTCAGTATAATTAACATTTCTATTCATGGAAACTAAACAGACCAGAATTCATTCAGTATAATTAACATTTCTATTCATGGAAACTAAACAGACCAGAATTCATTCAGTATAATTAACATTTCTATTCATGGAAACTAAACAGACCAGAATTCATTCAGTATAATTAACATTTCTATTCATGGAAACTAAACAGACCAGAATTCATTCAGTATAATTAACATTTCTATTCATGGAAACTAAACAGACCAGAATTCATTCAGTATAATTAACATTTCTATTCATGGAAACTAAACAGACCAGAATTCATTCAGTATAATTAACATTTCTATTCATGGAAACTAAACAGACCAGAATTCATTCAGTATAATTAACATTTCTATTCATGGAAACTAAACAGACCAGAATTCATTCAGTATAATTAACATTTCTATTCATGGAAACTAAACAGACCAGAATTCATTCAGTATAATTAACATTTCTATTCATGGAAACTAAACAGACCAGAATTCATTCAGTATAATTAACATTTCTATTCATGGAAACTAAACAGACCAGAATTCATTCAGTATAATTAACATTTCTATTCATGGAAACTAAACAGACCAGAATTCATTCAGTATAATTAACATTTCTATTCATGGAAACTAAACAGACCAGAATTCATTCAGTATAATTAACATTTCTATTCATGGAAACTAAACAGACCAGAATTCATTCAGTATAATTAACATTTCTATTCATGGAAACTAAACAGACCAGAATTCATTCAGTATAATTAACATTTCTATTCATGGAAACTAAACAGACCAGAATTCATTCAGTATAATTAACATTTCTATTCATGGAAACTAAACAGACCAGAATTCATTCAGTATAATTAACATTTCTATTCATGGAAACTAAACAGACCAGAATTCATTCAGTATAATTAACATTTCTATTCATGGAAACTAAACAGACCAGAATTCATTCAGTATAATTAACATTTCTATTCATGGAAACTAAACAGACCAGAATTCATTCAGTATAATTAACATTTCTATTCATGGAAACTAAACAGACCAGAATTCATTCAGTATAATTAACATTTCTATTCATGGAAACTAAACAGACCAGAATTCATTCAGTATAATTAACATTTCTATTCATGGAAACTAAACAGACCAGAATTCATTCAGTATAATTAACATTTCTATTCATGGAAACTAAACAGACCAGAATTCATTCAGTATAATTAACATTTCTATTCATGGAAACTAAACAGACCAGAATTCATTCAGTATAATTAACATTTCTATTCATGGAAACTAAACAGACCAGAATTCATTCAGTATAATTAACATTTCTATTCATGGAAACTAAACAGACCAGAATTCATTCAGTATAATTAACATTTCTATTCATGGAAACTAAACAGACCAGAATTCATTCAGTATAATTAACATTTCTATTCATGGAAACTAAACAGACCAGAATTCATTCAGTATAATTAACATTTCTATTCATGGAAACTAAACAGACCAGAATTCATTCAGTATAATTAACATTTCTATTCATGGAAACTAAACAGACCAGAATTCATTCAGTATAATTAACATTTCTATTCATGGAAACTAAACAGACCAGAATTCATTCAGTATAATTAACATTTCTATTCATGGAAACTAAACAGACCAGAATTCATTCAGTATAATTAACATTTCTATTCATGGAAACTAAACAGACCAGAATTCATTCAGTATAATTAACATTTCTATTCATGGAAACTAAACAGACCAGAATTCATTCAGTATAATTAACATTTCTATTCATGGAAACTAAACAGACCAGAATTCATTCAGTATAATTAACATTTCTATTCATGGAAACTAAACAGACCAGAATTCATTCAGTATAATTAACATTTCTATTCATGGAAACTAAACAGACCAGAATTCATTCAGTATAATTAACATTTCTATTCATGGAAACTAAACAGACCAGAATTCATTCAGTATAATTAACATTTCTATTCATGGAAACTAAACAGACCAGAATTCATTCAGTATAATTAACATTTCTATTCATGGAAACTAAACAGACCAGAATTCATTCAGTATAATTAACATTTCTATTCATGGAAACTAAACAGACCAGAATTCATTCAGTATAATTAACATTTCTATTCATGGAAACTAAACAGACCAGAATTCATTCAGTATAATTAACATTTCTATTCATGGAAACTAAACAGACCAGAATTCATTCAGTATAATTAACATTTCTATTCATGGAAACTAAACAGACCAGAATTCATTCAGTATAATTAACATTTCTATTCATGGAAACTAAACAGACCAGAATTCATTCAGTATAATTAACATTTCTATTCATGGAAACTAAACAGACCAGAATTCATTCAGTATAATTAACATTTCTATTCATGGAAACTAAACAGACCAGAATTCATTCAGTATAATTAACATTTCTATTCATGGAAACTAAACAGACCAGAATTCATTCAGTATAATTAACATTTCTATTCATGGAAACTAAACAGACCAGAATTCATTCAGTATAATTAACATTTCTATTCATGGAAACTAAACAGACCAGAATTCATTCAGTATAATTAACATTTCTATTCATGGAAACTAAACAGACCAGAATTCATTCAGTATAATTAACATTTCTATTCATGGAAACTAAACAGACCAGAATTCATTCAGTATAATTAACATTTCTATTCATGGAAACTAAACAGACCAGAATTCATTCAGTATAATTAACATTTCTATTCATGGAAACTAAACAGACCAGAATTCATTCAGTATAATTAACATTTCTATTCATGGAAACTAAACAGACCAGAATTCATTCAGTATAATTAACATTTCTATTCATGGAAACTAAACAGACCAGAATTCATTCAGTATAATTAACATTTCTATTCATGGAAACTAAACAGACCAGAATTCATTCAGTATAATTAACATTTCTATTCATGGAAACTAAACAGACCAGAATTCATTCAGTATAATTAACATTTCTATTCATGGAAACTAAACAGACCAGAATTCATTCAGTATAATTAACATTTCTATTCATGGAAACTAAACAGACCAGAATTCATTCAGTATAATTAACATTTCTATTCATGGAAACTAAACAGACCAGAATTCATTCAGTATAATTAACATTTCTATTCATGGAAACTAAACAGACCAGAATTCATTCAGTATAATTAACATTTCTATTCATGGAAACTAAACAGACCAGAATTCATTCAGTATAATTAACATTTCTATTCATGGAAACTAAACAGACCAGAATTCATTCAGTATAATTAACATTTCTATTCATGGAAACTAAACAGACCAGAATTCATTCAGTATAATTAACATTTCTATTCATGGAAACTAAACAGACCAGAATTCATTCAGTATAATTAACATTTCTATTCATGGAAACTAAACAGACCAGAATTCATTCAGTATAATTAACATTTCTATTCATGGAAACTAAACAGACCAGAATTCATTCAGTATAATTAACATTTCTATTCATGGAAACTAAACAGACCAGAATTCATTCAGTATAATTAACATTTCTATTCATGGAAACTAAACAGACCAGAATTCATTCAGTATAATTAACATTTCTATTCATGGAAACTAAACAGACCAGAATTCATTCAGTATAATTAACATTTCTATTCATGGAAACTAAACAGACCAGAATTCATTCAGTATAATTAACATTTCTATTCATGGAAACTAAACAGACCAGAATTCATTCAGTATAATTAACATTTCTATTCATGGAAACTAAACAGACCAGAATTCATTCAGTATAATTAACATTTCTATTCATGGAAACTAAACAGACCAGAATTCATTCAGTATAATTAACATTTCTATTCATGGAAACTAAACAGACCAGAATTCATTCAGTATAATTAACATTTCTATTCATGGAAACTAAACAGACCAGAATTCATTCAGTATAATTAACATTTCTATTCATGGAAACTAAACAGACCAGAATTCATTCAGTATAATTAACATTTCTATTCATGGAAACTAAACAGACCAGAATTCATTCAGTATAATTAACATTTCTATTCATGGAAACTAAACAGACCAGAATTCATTCAGTATAATTAACATTTCTATTCATGGAAACTAAACAGACCAGAATTCATTCAGTATAATTAACATTTCTATTCATGGAAACTAAACAGACCAGAATTCATTCAGTATAATTAACATTTCTATTCATGGAAACTAAACAGACCAGAATTCATTCAGTATAATTAACATTTCTATTCATGGAAACTAAACAGACCAGAATTCATTCAGTATAATTAACATTTCTATTCATGGAAACTAAACAGACCAGAATTCATTCAGTATAATTAACATTTCTATTCATGGAAACTAAACAGACCAGAATTCATTCAGTATAATTAACATTTCTATTCATGGAAACTAAACAGACCAGAATTCATTCAGTATAATTAACATTTCTATTCATGGAAACTAAACAGACCAGAATTCATTCAGTATAATTAACATTTCTATTCATGGAAACTAAACAGACCAGAATTCATTCAGTATAATTAACATTTCTATTCATGGAAACTAAACAGACCAGAATTCATTCAGTATAATTAACATTTCTATTCATGGAAACTAAACAGACCAGAATTCATTCAGTATAATTAACATTTCTATTCATGGAAACTAAACAGACCAGAATTCATTCAGTATAATTAACATTTCTATTCATGGAAACTAAACAGACCAGAATTCATTCAGTATAATTAACATTTCTATTCATGGAAACTAAACAGACCAGAATTCATTCAGTATAATTAACATTTCTATTCATGGAAACTAAACAGACCAGAATTCATTCAGTATAATTAACATTTCTATTCATGGAAACTAAACAGACCAGAATTCATTCAGTATAATTAACATTTCTATTCATGGAAACTAAACAGACCAGAATTCATTCAGTATAATTAACATTTCTATTCATGGAAACTAAACAGACCAGAATTCATTCAGTATAATTAACATTTCTATTCATGGAAACTAAACAGACCAGAATTCATTCAGTATAATTAACATTTCTATTCATGGAAACTAAACAGACCAGAATTCATTCAGTATAATTAACATTTCTATTCATGGAAACTAAACAGACCAGAATTCATTCAGTATAATTAACATTTCTATTCATGGAAACTAAACAGACCAGAATTCATTCAGTATAATTAACATTTCTATTCATGGAAACTAAACAGACCAGAATTCATTCAGTATAATTAACATTTCTATTCATGGAAACTAAACAGACCAGAATTCATTCAGTATAATTAACATTTCTATTCATGGAAACTAAACAGACCAGAATTCATTCAGTATAATTAACATTTCTATTCATGGAAACTAAACAGACCAGAATTCATTCAGTATAATTAACATTTCTATTCATGGAAACTAAACAGACCAGAATTCATTCAGTATAATTAACATTTCTATTCATGGAAACTAAACAGACCAGAATTCATTCAGTATAATTAACATTTCTATTCATGGAAACTAAACAGACCAGAATTCATTCAGTATAATTAACATTTCTATTCATGGAAACTAAACAGACCAGAATTCATTCAGTATAATTAACATTTCTATTCATGGAAACTAAACAGACCAGAATTCATTCAGTATAATTAACATTTCTATTCATGGAAACTAAACAGACCAGAATTCATTCAGTATAATTAACATTTCTATTCATGGAAACTAAACAGACCAGAATTCATTCAGTATAATTAACATTTCTATTCATGGAAACTAAACAGACCAGAATTCATTCAGTATAATTAACATTTCTATTCATGGAAACTAAACAGACCAGAATTCATTCAGTATAATTAACATTTCTATTCATGGAAACTAAACAGACCAGAATTCATTCAGTATAATTAACATTTCTATTCATGGAAACTAAACAGACCAGAATTCATTCAGTATAATTAACATTTCTATTCATGGAAACTAAACAGACCAGAATTCATTCAGTATAATTAACATTTCTATTCATGGAAACTAAACAGACCAGAATTCATTCAGTATAATTAACATTTCTATTCATGGAAACTAAACAGACCAGAATTCATTCAGTATAATTAACATTTCTATTCATGGAAACTAAACAGACCAGAATTCATTCAGTATAATTAACATTTCTATTCATGGAAACTAAACAGACCAGAATTCATTCAGTATAATTAACATTTCTATTCATGGAAACTAAACAGACCAGAATTCATTCAGTATAATTAACATTTCTATTCATGGAAACTAAACAGACCAGAATTCATTCAGTATAATTAACATTTCTATTCATGGAAACTAAACAGACCAGAATTCATTCAGTATAATTAACATTTCTATTCATGGAAACTAAACAGACCAGAATTCATTCAGTATAATTAACATTTCTATTCATGGAAACTAAACAGACCAGAATTCATTCAGTATAATTAACATTTCTATTCATGGAAACTAAACAGACCAGAATTCATTCAGTATAATTAACATTTCTATTCATGGAAACTAAACAGACCAGAATTCATTCAGTATAATTAACATTTCTATTCATGGAAACTAAACAGACCAGAATTCATTCAGTATAATTAACATTTCTATTCATGGAAACTAAACAGACCAGAATTCATTCAGTATAATTAACATTTCTATTCATGGAAACTAAACAGACCAGAATTCATTCAGTATAATTAACATTTCTATTCATGGAAACTAAACAGACCAGAATTCATTCAGTATAATTAACATTTCTATTCATGGAAACTAAACAGACCAGAATTCATTCAGTATAATTAACATTTCTATTCATGGAAACTAAACAGACCAGAATTCATTCAGTATAATTAACATTTCTATTCATGGAAACTAAACAGACCAGAATTCATTCAGTATAATTAACATTTCTATTCATGGAAACTAAACAGACCAGAATTCATTCAGTATAATTAACATTTCTATTCATGGAAACTAAACAGACCAGAATTCATTCAGTATAATTAACATTTCTATTCATGGAAACTAAACAGACCAGAATTCATTCAGTATAATTAACATTTCTATTCATGGAAACTAAACAGACCAGAATTCATTCAGTATAATTAACATTTCTATTCATGGAAACTAAACAGACCAGAATTCATTCAGTATAATTAACATTTCTATTCATGGAAACTAAACAGACCAGAATTCATTCAGTATAATTAACATTTCTATTCATGGAAACTAAACAGACCAGAATTCATTCAGTATAATTAACATTTCTATTCATGGAAACTAAACAGACCAGAATTCATTCAGTATAATTAACATTTCTATTCATGGAAACTAAACAGACCAGAATTCATTCAGTATAATTAACATTTCTATTCATGGAAACTAAACAGACCAGAATTCATTCAGTATAATTAACATTTCTATTCATGGAAACTAAACAGACCAGAATTCATTCAGTATAATTAACATTTCTATTCATGGAAACTAAACAGACCAGAATTCATTCAGTATAATTAACATTTCTATTCATGGAAACTAAACAGACCAGAATTCATTCAGTATAATTAACATTTCTATTCATGGAAACTAAACAGACCAGAATTCATTCAGTATAATTAACATTTCTATTCATGGAAACTAAACAGACCAGAATTCATTCAGTATAATTAACATTTCTATTCATGGAAACTAAACAGACCAGAATTCATTCAGTATAATTAACATTTCTATTCATGGAAACTAAACAGACCAGAATTCATTCAGTATAATTAACATTTCTATTCATGGAAACTAAACAGACCAGAATTCATTCAGTATAATTAACATTTCTATTCATGGAAACTAAACAGACCAGAATTCATTCAGTATAATTAACATTTCTATTCATGGAAACTAAACAGACCAGAATTCATTCAGTATAATTAACATTTCTATTCATGGAAACTAAACAGACCAGAATTCATTCAGTATAATTAACATTTCTATTCATGGAAACTAAACAGACCAGAATTCATTCAGTATAATTAACATTTCTATTCATGGAAACTAAACAGACCAGAATTCATTCAGTATAATTAACATTTCTATTCATGGAAACTAAACAGACCAGAATTCATTCAGTATAATTAACATTTCTATTCATGGAAACTAAACAGACCAGAATTCATTCAGTATAATTAACATTTCTATTCATGGAAACTAAACAGACCAGAATTCATTCAGTATAATTAACATTTCTATTCATGGAAACTAAACAGACCAGAATTCATTCAGTATAATTAACATTTCTATTCATGGAAACTAAACAGACCAGAATTCATTCAGTATAATTAACATTTCTATTCATGGAAACTAAACAGACCAGAATTCATTCAGTATAATTAACATTTCTATTCATGGAAACTAAACAGACCAGAATTCATTCAGTATAATTAACATTTCTATTCATGGAAACTAAACAGACCAGAATTCATTCAGTATAATTAACATTTCTATTCATGGAAACTAAACAGACCAGAATTCATTCAGTATAATTAACATTTCTATTCATGGAAACTAAACAGACCAGAATTCATTCAGTATAATTAACATTTCTATTCATGGAAACTAAACAGACCAGAATTCATTCAGTATAATTAACATTTCTATTCATGGAAACTAAACAGACCAGAATTCATTCAGTATAATTAACATTTCTATTCATGGAAACTAAACAGACCAGAATTCATTCAGTATAATTAACATTTCTATTCATGGAAACTAAACAGACCAGAATTCATTCAGTATAATTAACATTTCTATTCATGGAAACTAAACAGACCAGAATTCATTCAGTATAATTAACATTTCTATTCATGGAAACTAAACAGACCAGAATTCATTCAGTATAATTAACATTTCTATTCATGGAAACTAAACAGACCAGAATTCATTCAGTATAATTAACATTTCTATTCATGGAAACTAAACAGACCAGAATTCATTCAGTATAATTAACATTTCTATTCATGGAAACTAAACAGACCAGAATTCATTCAGTATAATTAACATTTCTATTCATGGAAACTAAACAGACCAGAATTCATTCAGTATAATTAACATTTCTATTCATGGAAACTAAACAGACCAGAATTCATTCAGTATAATTAACATTTCTATTCATGGAAACTAAACAGACCAGAATTCATTCAGTATAATTAACATTTCTATTCATGGAAACTAAACAGACCAGAATTCATTCAGTATAATTAACATTTCTATTCATGGAAACTAAACAGACCAGAATTCATTCAGTATAATTAACATTTCTATTCATGGAAACTAAACAGACCAGAATTCATTCAGTATAATTAACATTTCTATTCATGGAAACTAAACAGACCAGAATTCATTCAGTATAATTAACATTTCTATTCATGGAAACTAAACAGACCAGAATTCATTCAGTATAATTAACATTTCTATTCATGGAAACTAAACAGACCAGAATTCATTCAGTATAATTAACATTTCTATTCATGGAAACTAAACAGACCAGAATTCATTCAGTATAATTAACATTTCTATTCATGGAAACTAAACAGACCAGAATTCATTCAGTATAATTAACATTTCTATTCATGGAAACTAAACAGACCAGAATTCATTCAGTATAATTAACATTTCTATTCATGGAAACTAAACAGACCAGAATTCATTCAGTATAATTAACATTTCTATTCATGGAAACTAAACAGACCAGAATTCATTCAGTATAATTAACATTTCTATTCATGGAAACTAAACAGACCAGAATTCATTCAGTATAATTAACATTTCTATTCATGGAAACTAAACAGACCAGAATTCATTCAGTATAATTAACATTTCTATTCATGGAAACTAAACAGACCAGAATTCATTCAGTATAATTAACATTTCTATTCATGGAAACTAAACAGACCAGAATTCATTCAGTATAATTAACATTTCTATTCATGGAAACTAAACAGACCAGAATTCATTCAGTATAATTAACATTTCTATTCATGGAAACTAAACAGACCAGAATTCATTCAGTATAATTAACATTTCTATTCATGGAAACTAAACAGACCAGAATTCATTCAGTATAATTAACATTTCTATTCATGGAAACTAAACAGACCAGAATTCATTCAGTATAATTAACATTTCTATTCATGGAAACTAAACAGACCAGAATTCATTCAGTATAATTAACATTTCTATTCATGGAAACTAAACAGACCAGAATTCATTCAGTATAATTAACATTTCTATTCATGGAAACTAAACAGACCAGAATTCATTCAGTATAATTAACATTTCTATTCATGGAAACTAAACAGACCAGAATTCATTCAGTATAATTAACATTTCTATTCATGGAAACTAAACAGACCAGAATTCATTCAGTATAATTAACATTTCTATTCATGGAAACTAAACAGACCAGAATTCATTCAGTATAATTAACATTTCTATTCATGGAAACTAAACAGACCAGAATTCATTCAGTATAATTAACATTTCTATTCATGGAAACTAAACAGACCAGAATTCATTCAGTATAATTAACATTTCTATTCATGGAAACTAAACAGACCAGAATTCATTCAGTATAATTAACATTTCTATTCATGGAAACTAAACAGACCAGAATTCATTCAGTATAATTAACATTTCTATTCATGGAAACTAAACAGACCAGAATTCATTCAGTATAATTAACATTTCTATTCATGGAAACTAAACAGACCAGAATTCATTCAGTATAATTAACATTTCTATTCATGGAAACTAAACAGACCAGAATTCATTCAGTATAATTAACATTTCTATTCATGGAAACTAAACAGACCAGAATTCATTCAGTATAATTAACATTTCTATTCATGGAAACTAAACAGACCAGAATTCATTCAGTATAATTAACATTTCTATTCATGGAAACTAAACAGACCAGAATTCATTCAGTATAATTAACATTTCTATTCATGGAAACTAAACAGACCAGAATTCATTCAGTATAATTAACATTTCTATTCATGGAAACTAAACAGACCAGAATTCATTCAGTATAATTAACATTTCTATTCATGGAAACTAAACAGACCAGAATTCATTCAGTATAATTAACATTTCTATTCATGGAAACTAAACAGACCAGAATTCATTCAGTATAATTAACATTTCTATTCATGGAAACTAAACAGACCAGAATTCATTCAGTATAATTAACATTTCTATTCATGGAAACTAAACAGACCAGAATTCATTCAGTATAATTAACATTTCTATTCATGGAAACTAAACAGACCAGAATTCATTCAGTATAATTAACATTTCTATTCATGGAAACTAAACAGACCAGAATTCATTCAGTATAATTAACATTTCTATTCATGGAAACTAAACAGACCAGAATTCATTCAGTATAATTAACATTTCTATTCATGGAAACTAAACAGACCAGAATTCATTCAGTATAATTAACATTTCTATTCATGGAAACTAAACAGACCAGAATTCATTCAGTATAATTAACATTTCTATTCATGGAAACTAAACAGACCAGAATTCATTCAGTATAATTAACATTTCTATTCATGGAAACTAAACAGACCAGAATTCATTCAGTATAATTAACATTTCTATTCATGGAAACTAAACAGACCAGAATTCATTCAGTATAATTAACATTTCTATTCATGGAAACTAAACAGACCAGAATTCATTCAGTATAATTAACATTTCTATTCATGGAAACTAAACAGACCAGAATTCATTCAGTATAATTAACATTTCTATTCATGGAAACTAAACAGACCAGAATTCATTCAGTATAATTAACATTTCTATTCATGGAAACTAAACAGACCAGAATTCATTCAGTATAATTAACATTTCTATTCATGGAAACTAAACAGACCAGAATTCATTCAGTATAATTAACATTTCTATTCATGGAAACTAAACAGACCAGAATTCATTCAGTATAATTAACATTTCTATTCATGGAAACTAAACAGACCAGAATTCATTCAGTATAATTAACATTTCTATTCATGGAAACTAAACAGACCAGAATTCATTCAGTATAATTAACATTTCTATTCATGGAAACTAAACAGACCAGAATTCATTCAGTATAATTAACATTTCTATTCATGGAAACTAAACAGACCAGAATTCATTCAGTATAATTAACATTTCTATTCATGGAAACTAAACAGACCAGAATTCATTCAGTATAATTAACATTTCTATTCATGGAAACTAAACAGACCAGAATTCATTCAGTATAATTAACATTTCTATTCATGGAAACTAAACAGACCAGAATTCATTCAGTATAATTAACATTTCTATTCATGGAAACTAAACAGACCAGAATTCATTCAGTATAATTAACATTTCTATTCATGGAAACTAAACAGACCAGAATTCATTCAGTATAATTAACATTTCTATTCATGGAAACTAAACAGACCAGAATTCATTCAGTATAATTAACATTTCTATTCATGGAAACTAAACAGACCAGAATTCATTCAGTATAATTAACATTTCTATTCATGGAAACTAAACAGACCAGAATTCATTCAGTATAATTAACATTTCTATTCATGGAAACTAAACAGACCAGAATTCATTCAGTATAATTAACATTTCTATTCATGGAAACTAAACAGACCAGAATTCATTCAGTATAATTAACATTTCTATTCATGGAAACTAAACAGACCAGAATTCATTCAGTATAATTAACATTTCTATTCATGGAAACTAAACAGACCAGAATTCATTCAGTATAATTAACATTTCTATTCATGGAAACTAAACAGACCAGAATTCATTCAGTATAATTAACATTTCTATTCATGGAAACTAAACAGACCAGAATTCATTCAGTATAATTAACATTTCTATTCATGGAAACTAAACAGACCAGAATTCATTCAGTATAATTAACATTTCTATTCATGGAAACTAAACAGACCAGAATTCATTCAGTATAATTAACATTTCTATTCATGGAAACTAAACAGACCAGAATTCATTCAGTATAATTAACATTTCTATTCATGGAAACTAAACAGACCAGAATTCATTCAGTATAATTAACATTTCTATTCATGGAAACTAAACAGACCAGAATTCATTCAGTATAATTAACATTTCTATTCATGGAAACTAAACAGACCAGAATTCATTCAGTATAATTAACATTTCTATTCATGGAAACTAAACAGACCAGAATTCATTCAGTATAATTAACATTTCTATTCATGGAAACTAAACAGACCAGAATTCATTCAGTATAATTAACATTTCTATTCATGGAAACTAAACAGACCAGAATTCATTCAGTATAATTAACATTTCTATTCATGGAAACTAAACAGACCAGAATTCATTCAGTATAATTAACATTTCTATTCATGGAAACTAAACAGACCAGAATTCATTCAGTATAATTAACATTTCTATTCATGGAAACTAAACAGACCAGAATTCATTCAGTATAATTAACATTTCTATTCATGGAAACTAAACAGACCAGAATTCATTCAGTATAATTAACATTTCTATTCATGGAAACTAAACAGACCAGAATTCATTCAGTATAATTAACATTTCTATTCATGGAAACTAAACAGACCAGAATTCATTCAGTATAATTAACATTTCTATTCATGGAAACTAAACAGACCAGAATTCATTCAGTATAATTAACATTTCTATTCATGGAAACTAAACAGACCAGAATTCATTCAGTATAATTAACATTTCTATTCATGGAAACTAAACAGACCAGAATTCATTCAGTATAATTAACATTTCTATTCATGGAAACTAAACAGACCAGAATTCATTCAGTATAATTAACATTTCTATTCATGGAAACTAAACAGACCAGAATTCATTCAGTATAATTAACATTTCTATTCATGGAAACTAAACAGACCAGAATTCATTCAGTATAATTAACATTTCTATTCATGGAAACTAAACAGACCAGAATTCATTCAGTATAATTAACATTTCTATTCATGGAAACTAAACAGACCAGAATTCATTCAGTATAATTAACATTTCTATTCATGGAAACTAAACAGACCAGAATTCATTCAGTATAATTAACATTTCTATTCATGGAAACTAAACAGACCAGAATTCATTCAGTATAATTAACATTTCTATTCATGGAAACTAAACAGACCAGAATTCATTCAGTATAATTAACATTTCTATTCATGGAAACTAAACAGACCAGAATTCATTCAGTATAATTAACATTTCTATTCATGGAAACTAAACAGACCAGAATTCATTCAGTATAATTAACATTTCTATTCATGGAAACTAAACAGACCAGAATTCATTCAGTATAATTAACATTTCTATTCATGGAAACTAAACAGACCAGAATTCATTCAGTATAATTAACATTTCTATTCATGGAAACTAAACAGACCAGAATTCATTAGTATAATTAACATTTCTATTCATGGAAACTAAACAGACCAGAATTCATTCAGTATAATTAACATTTCTATTCATGGAAACTAAACAGACCAGAATTCATTCAGTATAATTAACATTTCTATTCATGGAAACTAAACAGACCAGAATTCATTCAGTATAATTAACATTTCTATTCATGGAAACTAAACAGACCAGAATTCATTCAGTATAATTAACATTTCTATTCATGGAAACTAAACAGACCAGAATTCATTCAGTATAATTAACATTTCTATTCATGGAAACTAAACAGACCAGAATTCATTCAGTATAATTAACATTTCTATTCATGGAAACTAAACAGACCAGAATTCATTCAGTATAATTAACATTTCTATTCATGGAAACTAAACAGACCAGAATTCATTCAGTATAATTAACATTTCTATTCATGGAAACTAAACAGACCAGAATTCATTCAGTATAATTAACATTTCTATTCATGGAAACTAAACAGACCAGAATTCATTCAGTATAATTAACATTTCTATTCATGGAAACTAAACAGACCAGAATTCATTCAGTATAATTAACATTTCTATTCATGGAAACTAAACAGACCAGAATTCATTCAGTATAATTAACATTTCTATTCATGGAAACTAAACAGACCAGAATTCATTCAGTATAATTAACATTTCTATTCATGGAAACTAAACAGACCAGAATTCATTCAGTATAATTAACATTTCTATTCATGGAAACTAAACAGACCAGAATTCATTCAGTATAATTAACATTTCTATTCATGGAAACTAAACAGACCAGAATTCATTCAGTATAATTAACATTTCTATTCATGGAAACTAAACAGACCAGAATTCATTCAGTATAATTAACATTTCTATTCATGGAAACTAAACAGACCAGAATTCATTCAGTATAATTAACATTTCTATTCATGGAAACTAAACAGACCAGAATTCATTCAGTATAATTAACATTTCTATTCATGGAAACTAAACAGACCAGAATTCATTCAGTATAATTAACATTTCTATTCATGGAAACTAAACAGACCAGAATTCATTCAGTATAATTAACATTTCTATTCATGGAAACTAAACAGACCAGAATTCATTCAGTATAATTAACATTTCTATTCATGGAAACTAAACAGACCAGAATTCATTCAGTATAATTAACATTTCTATTCATGGAAACTAAACAGACCAGAATTCATTCAGTATAATTAACATTTCTATTCATGGAAACTAAACAGACCAGAATTCATTCAGTATAATTAACATTTCTATTCATGGAAACTAAACAGACCAGAATTCATTCGGTATAATTAACATTTCTATTCATGGAAACTAAACAGACCAGAATTCATTCAGTATAATTAACATTTCTATTCATGGAAACTAAACAGACCAGAATTCATTCAGTATAATTAACATTTCTATTCATGGAAACTAAACAGACCAGAATTCATTCAGTATAATTAACATTTCTATTCATGGAAACTAAACAGACCAGAATTCATTCAGTATAATTAACATTTCTATTCATGGAAACTAAACAGACCAGAATTCATTCAGTATAATTAACATTTCTATTCATGGAAACTAAACAGACCAGAATTCATTCGGTATAATTAACATTTCTATTCATGGAAACTAAACAGACCAGAATTCATTCAGTATAATTAACATTTCTATTCATGGAAACTAAACAGACCAGAATTCATTCAGTATAATTAACATTTCTATTCATGGAAACTAAACAGACCAGAATTCATTCAGTATAATTAACATTTCTATTCATGGAAACTAAACAGACCAGAATTCATTCAGTATAATTAACATTTCTATTCATGGAAACTAAACAGACCAGAATTCATTCAGTATAATTAACATTTCTATTCATGGAAACTAAACAGACCAGAATTCATTCAGTATAATTAACATTTCTATTCATGGAAACTAAACAGACCAGAATTCATTCAGTATAATTAACATTTCTATTCATGGAAACTAAACAGACCAGAATTCATTCAGTATAATTAACATTTCTATTCATGGAAACTAAACAGACCAGAATTCATTCAGTATAATTAACATTTCTATTCATGGAAACTAAACAGACCAGAATTCATTCAGTATAATTAACATTTCTATTCATGGAAACTAAACAGACCAGAATTCATTCAGTATAATTAACATTTCTATTCATGGAAACTAAACAGACCAGAATTCATTCAGTATAATTAACATTTCTATTCATGGAAACTAAACAGACCAGAATTCATTCAGTATAATTAACATTTCTATTCATGGAAACTAAACAGACCAGAATTCATTCAGTATAATTAACATTTCTATTCATGGAAACTAAACAGACCAGAATTCATTCAGTATAATTAACATTTCTATTCATGGAAACTAAACAGACCAGAATTCATTCAGTATAATTAACATTTCTATTCATGGAAACTAAACAGACCAGAATTCATTCAGTATAATTAACATTTCTATTCATGGAAACTAAACAGACCAGAATTCATTCAGTATAATTAACATTTCTATTCATGGAAACTAAACAGACCAGAATTCATTCAGTATAATTAACATTTCTATTCATGGAAACTAAACAGACCAGAATTCATTCAGTATAATTAACATTTCTATTCATGGAAACTAAACAGACCAGAATTCATTCAGTATAATTAACATTTCTATTCATGGAAACTAAACAGACCAGAATTCATTCAGTATAATTAACATTTCTATTCATGGAAACTAAACAGACCAGAATTCATTCAGTATAATTAACATTTCTATTCATGGAAACTAAACAGACCAGAATTCATTCAGTATAATTAACATTTCTATTCATGGAAACTAAACAGACCAGAATTCATTCAGTATAATTAACATTTCTATTCATGGAAACTAAACAGACCAGAATTCATTCAGTATAATTAACATTTCTATTCATGGAAACTAAACAGACCAGAATTCATTCAGTATAATTAACATTTCTATTCATGGAAACTAAACAGACCAGAATTCATTCAGTATAATTAACATTTCTATTCATGGAAACTAAACAGACCAGAATTCATTCAGTATAATTAACATTTCTATTCATGGAAACTAAACAGACCAGAATTCATTCAGTATAATTAACATTTCTATTCATGGAAACTAAACAGACCAGAATTCATTCAGTATAATTAACATTTCTATTCATGGAAACTAAACAGACCAGAATTCATTCAGTATAATTAACATTTCTATTCATGGAAACTAAACAGACCAGAATTCATTCAGTATAATTAACATTTCTATTCATGGAAACTAAACAGACCAGAATTCATTCAGTATAATTAACATTTCTATTCATGGAAACTAAACAGACCAGAATTCATTCAGTATAATTAACATTTCTATTCATGGAAACTAAACAGACCAGAATTCATTCAGTATAATTAACATTTCTATTCATGGAAACTAAACAGACCAGAATTCATTCAGTATAATTAACATTTCTATTCATGGAAACTAAACAGACCAGAATTCATTCAGTATAATTAACATTTCTATTCATGGAAACTAAACAGACCAGAATTCATTCAGTATAATTAACATTTCTATTCATGGAAACTAAACAGACCAGAATTCATTCAGTATAATTAACATTTCTATTCATGGAAACTAAACAGACCAGAATTCATTCAGTATAATTAACATTTCTATTCATGGAAACTAAACAGACCAGAATTCATTCAGTATAATTAACATTTCTATTCATGGAAACTAAACAGACCAGAATTCATTCAGTATAATTAACATTTCTATTCATGGAAACTAAACAGACCAGAATTCATTCAGTATAATTAACATTTCTATTCATGGAAACTAAACAGACCAGAATTCATTCAGTATAATTAACATTTCTATTCATGGAAACTAAACAGACCAGAATTCATTCAGTATAATTAACATTTCTATTCATGGAAACTAAACAGACCAGAATTCATTCAGTATAATTAACATTTCTATTCATGGAAACTAAACAGACCAGAATTCATTCAGTATAATTAACATTTCTATTCATGGAAACTAAACAGACCAGAATTCATTCAGTATAATTAACATTTCTATTCATGGAAACTAAACAGACCAGAATTCATTCAGTATAATTAACATTTCTATTCATGGAAACTAAACAGACCAGAATTCATTCAGTATAATTAACATTTCTATTCATGGAAACTAAACAGACCAGAATTCATTCAGTATAATTAACATTTCTATTCATGGAAACTAAACAGACCAGAATTCATTCAGTATAATTAACATTTCTATTCATGGAAACTAAACAGACCAGAATTCATTCAGTATAATTAACATTTCTATTCATGGAAACTAAACAGACCAGAATTCATTCAGTATAATTAACATTTCTATTCATGGAAACTAAACAGACCAGAATTCATTCAGTATAATTAACATTTCTATTCATGGAAACTAAACAGACCAGAATTCATTCAGTATAATTAACATTTCTATTCATGGAAACTAAACAGACCAGAATTCATTCAGTATAATTAACATTTCTATTCATGGAAACTAAACAGACCAGAATTCATTCAGTATAATTAACATTTCTATTCATGGAAACTAAACAGACCAGAATTCATTCAGTATAATTAACATTTCTATTCATGGAAACTAAACAGACCAGAATTCATTCAGTATAATTAACATTTCTATTCATGGAAACTAAACAGACCAGAATTCATTCGGTATAATTAACATTTCTATTCATGGAAACTAAACAGACCAGAATTCATTCAGTATAATTAACATTTCTATTCATGGAAACTAAACAGACCAGAATTCATTCAGTATAATTAACATTTCTATTCATGGAAACTAAACAGACCAGAATTCATTCAGTATAATTAACATTTCTATTCATGGAAACTAAACAGACCAGAATTCATTCAGTATAATTAACATTTCTATTCATGGAAACTAAACAGACCAGAATTCATTCAGTATAATTAACATTTCTATTCATGGAAACTAAACAGACCAGAATTCATTCAGTATAATTAACATTTCTATTCATGGAAACTAAACAGACCAGAATTCATTCAGTATAATTAACATTTCTATTCATGGAAACTAAACAGACCAGAATTCATTCAGTATAATTAACATTTCTATTCATGGAAACTAAACAGACCAGAATTCATTCAGTATAATTAACATTTCTATTCATGGAAACTAAACAGACCAGAATTCATTCAGTATAATTAACATTTCTATTCATGGAAACTAAACAGACCAGAATTCATTCAGTATAATTAACATTTCTATTCATGGAAACTAAACAGACCAGAATTCATTCAGTATAATTAACATTTCTATTCATGGAAACTAAACAGACCAGAATTCATTCAGTATAATTAACATTTCTATTCATGGAAACTAAACAGACCAGAATTCATTCAGTATAATTAACATTTCTATTCATGGAAACTAAACAGACCAGAATTCATTCAGTATAATTAACATTTCTATTCATGGAAACTAAACAGACCAGAATTCATTCAGTATAATTAACATTTCTATTCATGGAAACTAAACAGACCAGAATTCATTCAGTATAATTAACATTTCTATTCATGGAAACTAAACAGACCAGAATTCATTCAGTATAATTAACATTTCTATTCATGGAAACTAAACAGACCAGAATTCATTCAGTATAATTAACATTTCTATTCATGGAAACTAAACAGACCAGAATTCATTCAGTATAATTAACATTTCTATTCATGGAAACTAAACAGACCAGAATTCATTCAGTATAATTAACATTTCTATTCATGGAAACTAAACAGACCAGAATTCATTCAGTATAATTAACATTTCTATTCATGGAAACTAAACAGACCAGAATTCATTCAGTATAATTAACATTTCTATTCATGGAAACTAAACAGACCAGAATTCATTCAGTATAATTAACATTTCTATTCATGGAAACTAAACAGACCAGAATTCATTCAGTATAATTAACATTTCTATTCATGGAAACTAAACAGACCAGAATTCATTCAGTATAATTAACATTTCTATTCATGGAAACTAAACAGACCAGAATTCATTCAGTATAATTAACATTTCTATTCATGGAAACTAAACAGACCAGAATTCATTCAGTATAATTAACATTTCTATTCATGGAAACTAAACAGACCAGAATTCATTCAGTATAATTAACATTTCTATTCATGGAAACTAAACAGACCAGAATTCATTCAGTATAATTAACATTTCTATTCATGGAAACTAAACAGACCAGAATTCATTCAGTATAATTAACATTTCTATTCATGGAAACTAAACAGACCAGAATTCATTCAGTATAATTAACATTTCTATTCATGGAAACTAAACAGACCAGAATTCATTCAGTATAATTAACATTTCTATTCATGGAAACTAAACAGACCAGAATTCATTCAGTATAATTAACATTTCTATTCATGGAAACTAAACAGACCAGAATTCATTCAGTATAATTAACATTTCTATTCATGGAAACTAAACAGACCAGAATTCATTCAGTATAATTAACATTTCTATTCATGGAAACTAAACAGACCAGAATTCATTCAGTATAATTAACATTTCTATTCATGGAAACTAAACAGACCAGAATTCATTCAGTATAATTAACATTTCTATTCATGGAAACTAAACAGACCAGAATTCATTCAGTATAATTAACATTTCTATTCATGGAAACTAAACAGACCAGAATTCATTCGGTATAATTAACATTTCTATTCATGGAAACTAAACAGACCAGAATTCATTCAGTATAATTAACATTTCTATTCATGGAAACTAAACAGACCAGAATTCATTCAGTATAATTAACATTTCTATTCATGGAAACTAAACAGACCAGAATTCATTCAGTATAATTAACATTTCTATTCATGGAAACTAAACAGACCAGAATTCATTCAGTATAATTAACATTTCTATTCATGGAAACTAAACAGACCAGAATTCATTCAGTATAATTAACATTTCTATTCATGGAAACTAAACAGACCAGAATTCATTCAGTATAATTAACATTTCTATTCATGGAAACTAAACAGACCAGAATTCATTCAGTATAATTAACATTTCTATTCATGGAAACTAAACAGACCAGAATTCATTCAGTATAATTAACATTTCTATTCATGGAAACTAAACAGACCAGAATTCATTCAGTATAATTAACATTTCTATTCATGGAAACTAAACAGACCAGAATTCATTCAGTATAATTAACATTTCTATTCATGGAAACTAAACAGACCAGAATTCATTCAGTATAATTAACATTTCTATTCATGGAAACTAAACAGACCAGAATTCATTCAGTATAATTAACATTTCTATTCATGGAAACTAAACAGACCAGAATTCATTCAGTATAATTAACATTTCTATTCATGGAAACTAAACAGACCAGAATTCATTCAGTATAATTAACATTTCTATTCATGGAAACTAAACAGACCAGAATTCATTCAGTATAATTAACATTTCTATTCATGGAAACTAAACAGACCAGAATTCATTCAGTATAATTAACATTTCTATTCATGGAAACTAAACAGACCAGAATTCATTCAGTATAATTAACATTTCTATTCATGGAAACTAAACAGACCAGAATTCATTCAGTATAATTAACATTTCTATTCATGGAAACTAAACAGACCAGAATTCATTCAGTATAATTAACATTTCTATTCATGGAAACTAAACAGACCAGAATTCATTCAGTATAATTAACATTTCTATTCATGGAAACTAAACAGACCAGAATTCATTCGGTATAATTAACATTTCTATTCATGGAAACTAAACAGACCAGAATTCATTCAGTATAATTAACATTTCTATTCATGGAAACTAAACAGACCAGAATTCATTCAGTATAATTAACATTTCTATTCATGGAAACTAAACAGACCAGAATTCATTCAGTATAATTAACATTTCTATTCATGGAAACTAAACAGACCAGAATTCATTCAGTATAATTAACATTTCTATTCATGGAAACTAAACAGACCAGAATTCATTCAGTATAATTAACATTTCTATTCATGGAAACTAAACAGACCAGAATTCATTCAGTATAATTAACATTTCTATTCATGGAAACTAAACAGACCAGAATTCATTCAGTATAATTAACATTTCTATTCATGGAAACTAAACAGACCAGAATTCATTCAGTATAATTAACATTTCTATTCATGGAAACTAAACAGACCAGAATTCATTCAGTATAATTAACATTTCTATTCATGGAAACTAAACAGACCAGAATTCATTCAGTATAATTAACATTTCTATTCATGGAAACTAAACAGACCAGAATTCATTCAGTATAATTAACATTTCTATTCATGGAAACTAAACAGACCAGAATTCATTCAGTATAATTAACATTTCTATTCATGGAAACTAAACAGACCAGAATTCATTCAGTATAATTAACATTTCTATTCATGGAAACTAAACAGACCAGAATTCATTCAGTATAATTAACATTTCTATTCATGGAAACTAAACAGACCAGAATTCATTCAGTATAATTAACATTTCTATTCATGGAAACTAAACAGACCAGAATTCATTCAGTATAATTAACATTTCTATTCATGGAAACTAAACAGACCAGAATTCATTCAGTATAATTAACATTTCTATTCATGGAAACTAAACAGACCAGAATTCATTCAGTATAATTAACATTTCTATTCATGGAAACTAAACAGACCAGAATTCATTCAGTATAATTAACATTTCTATTCATGGAAACTAAACAGACCAGAATTCATTCAGTATAATTAACATTTCTATTCATGGAAACTAAACAGACCAGAATTCATTCAGTATAATTAACATTTCTATTCATGGAAACTAAACAGACCAGAATTCATTCAGTATAATTAACATTTCTATTCATGGAAACTAAACAGACCAGAATTCATTCAGTATAATTAACATTTCTATTCATGGAAACTAAACAGACCAGAATTCATTCAGTATAATTAACATTTCTATTCATGGAAACTAAACAGACCAGAATTCATTTGGTATAATTAACATTTCTATTCATGGAAACTAAACAGACCAGAATTCATTCGGTATAATTAACATTTCTATTCATGGAAACTAAACAGACCAGAATTCATTCAGTATAATTAACATTTCTATTCATGGAAACTAAACAGACCAGAATTCATTCAGTATAATTAACATTTCTATTCATGGAAACTAAACAGACCAGAATTCATTCAGTATAATTAACATTTCTATTCATGGAAACTAAACAGACCAGAATTCATTCAGTATAATTAACATTTCTATTCATGGAAACTAAACAGACCAGAATTCATTCAGTATAATTAACATTTCTATTCATGGAAACTAAACAGACCAGAATTCATTCAGTATAATTAACATTTCTATTCATGGAAACTAAACAGACCAGAATTCATTCAGTATAATTAACATTTCTATTCATGGAAACTAAACAGACCAGAATTCATTCAGTATAATTAACATTTCTATTCATGGAAACTAAACAGACCAGAATTCATTCAGTATAATTAACATTTCTATTCATGGAAACTAAACAGACCAGAATTCATTCAGTATAATTAACATTTCTATTCATGGAAACTAAACAGACCAGAATTCATTCAGTATAATTAACATTTCTATTCATGGAAACTAAACAGACCAGAATTCATTCAGTATAATTAACATTTCTATTCATGGAAACTAAACAGACCAGAATTCATTCAGTATAATTAACATTTCTATTCATGGAAACTAAACAGACCAGAATTCATTCAGTATAATTAACATTTCTATTCATGGAAACTAAACAGACCAGAATTCATTCAGTATAATTAACATTTCTATTCATGGAAACTAAACAGACCAGAATTCATTCAGTATAATTAACATTTCTATTCATGGAAACTAAACAGACCAGAATTCATTCAGTATAATTAACATTTCTATTCATGGAAACTAAACAGACCAGAATTCATTCAGTATAATTAACATTTCTATTCATGGAAACTAAACAGACCAGAATTCATTCAGTATAATTAACATTTCTATTCATGGAAACTAAACAGACCAGAATTCATTCAGTATAATTAACATTTCTATTCATGGAAACTAAACAGACCAGAATTCATTCAGTATAATTAACATTTCTATTCATGGAAACTAAACAGACCAGAATTCATTCAGTATAATTAACATTTCTATTCATGGAAACTAAACAGACCAGAATTCATTCAGTATAATTAACATTTCTATTCATGGAAACTAAACAGACCAGAATTCATTCAGTATAATTAACATTTCTATTCATGGAAACTAAACAGACCAGAATTCATTCAGTATAATTAACATTTCTATTCATGGAAACTAAACAGACCAGAATTCATTCAGTATAATTAACATTTCTATTCATGGAAACTAAACAGACCAGAATTCATTCGGTATAATTAACATTTCTATTCATGGAAACTAAACAGACCAGAATTCATTCGGTATAATTAACATTTCTATTCATGGAAACTAAACAGACCAGAATTCATTCAGTATAATTAACATTTCTATTCATGGAAACTAAACAGACCAGAATTCATTCAGTATAATTAACATTTCTATTCATGGAAACTAAACAGACCAGAATTCATTCAGTATAATTAACATTTCTATTCATGGAAACTAAACAGACCAGAATTCATTCAGTATAATTAACATTTCTATTCATGGAAACTAAACAGACCAGAATTCATTCAGTATAATTAACATTTCTATTCATGGAAACTAAACAGACCAGAATTCATTCAGTATAATTAACATTTCTATTCATGGAAACTAAACAGACCAGAATTCATTCAGTATAATTAACATTTCTATTCATGGAAACTAAACAGACCAGAATTCATTCAGTATAATTAACATTTCTATTCATGGAAACTAAACAGACCAGAATTCATTCAGTATAATTAACATTTCTATTCATGGAAACTAAACAGACCAGAATTCATTCAGTATAATTAACATTTCTATTCATGGAAACTTCTCATTCATAATTAAATTTCTATTCATAAACAGACCAGAATTCATTCAGTATAATTAACATTTCTATTCATGGAAACTAAACAGACCAGAATTCATTCAGTATAATTAACATTTCTATTCATGGAAACTAAACAGACCAGAATTCATTCAGTATAATTAACATTTCTATTCATGGAAACTAAACAGACCAGAATTCATTCAGTATAATTAACATTTCTATTCATGGAAACTAAACAGACCAGAATTCATTCAGTATAATTAACATTTCTATTCATGGAAACTAAACAGACCAGAATTCATTCGGTATAATTAACATTTCTATTCATGGAAACTAAACAGACCAGAATTCATTCGGTATAATTAACATTTCTATTCATGGAAACTAAACAGACCAGAATTCATTCAGTATAATTAACATTTCTATTCATGGAAACTAAACAGACCAGAATTCATTCAGTATAATTAACATTTCTATTCATGGAAACTAAACAGACCAGAATTCATTCAGTATAATTAACATTTCTATTCATGGAAACTAAACAGACCAGAATTCATTCAGTATAATTAACATTTCTATTCATGGAAACTAAACAGACCAGAATTCATTCAGTATAATTAACATTTCTATTCATGGAAACTAAACAGACCAGAATTCATTCAGTATAATTAACATTTCTATTCATGGAAACTAAACAGACCAGAATTTGGTATAATTAACATTTCTATTCATGGAAACTAAACAGACCAGAATTCATTCAGTATAATTAACATTTCTATTCATGGAAACTAAACAGACCAGAATTCATTCAGTATAATTAACATTTCTATTCATGGAAACTAAACAGACCAGAATTCATTCAGTATAATTAACATTTCTATTCATGGAAACTAAACAGACCAGAATTCATTCAGTATAATTAACATTTCTATTCATGGAAACTAAACAGACCAGAATTCATTCCAGTATAATTAACATTTCTATTCATGGAAACTAAACAGACCAGAATTCATTCAGTATAATTAACATTTCTATTCATGGAAACTAAACAGACCAGAATTCATTCAGTATAATTAACATTTCTATTCATGGAAACTAAACAGACCAGAATTCATTCAGTATAATTAACATTTCTATTCATGGAAACTAAACAGACCAGAATTCATTCAGTATAATTAACATTTCTATTCATGGAAACTAAACAGACCAGAAGTATAATTAACATTTCTATTCATGGAAACTAAACAGACCAGAATTCATTCAGTATAATTAACATTTCTATTCATGGAAACTAAACAGACCAGAATTCATTCAGTATAATTAACATTTCTATTCATGGAAACTAAACAGACCAGAATTCATTCCGTATAATTAACATTTCTATTCATGGAAACTAAACAGACCAGAATTCATTCAGTATAATTAACATTTCTATTCATGGAAACTAAACAGACCAGAATTCATTCAGTATAATTAACATTTCTATTCATGGAAACTAAACAGACCAGAATTCATTCAGTATAATTAACATTTCTATTATTCATGGAAACTAAACAGACCAGAATTCATTCAGTATAATTAACATTTCTATTCATGGAAACTAAACAGACCAGAATTCATTCGGTATAATTAACATTTCTATTCATGGAAACTAAACAGACCAGAATTCATTCAGTATAATTAACATTTCTATTCATGGAAACTAAACAGACCAGAATTCATTCAGTATAATTAACATTTCTATTCATGGAAACTAAACAGACCAGAATTCATTCAGTATAATTAACATTTCTATTCATGGAAACTAAACAGACCAGAATTCATTCAGTATAATTAACATTTCTATTCATGGAAACTAAACAGACCAGAATTCATTCAGTATAATTAACATTTCTATTCATGGAAACTAAACAGACCAGAATTCATTCAGTATAATTAACATTTCTATTCATGGAAACTAAACAGACCAGAATTCATTCAGTATAATTAACATTTCTATTCATGGAAACTAAACAGACCAGAATTCATTCAGTATAATTAACATTTCTATTCATGGAAACTAAACAGACCAGAATTCATTCAGTATAATTAACATTTCTATTCATGGAAACTAAACAGACCAGAATTCATTCAGTATAATTAACATTTCTATTCATGGAAACTAAACAGACCAGAATTCATTCAGTATAATTAACATTTCTATTCATGGAAACTAAACAGACCAGAATTCATTCAGTATAATTAACATTTCTATTCATGGAAACTAAACAGACCAGAATTCATTCAGTATAATTAACATTTCTATTCATGGAAACTAAACAGACCAGAATTCATTCAGTATAATTAACATTTCTATTCATGGAAACTAAACAGACCAGAATTCATTCAGTATAATTAACATTTCTATTCATGGAAACTAAACAGACCAGAATTCATTCAGTATAATTAACATTTCTATTCATGGAAACTTCAGAATTCATTCAGTATAATTAACATTTCTATTCATGGAAACTAAACAGACCAGAATTCATTCAGTATAATTAACATTTCTATTCATGGAAACTAAACAGACCAGAATTCATTCAGTATAATTAACATTTCTATTCATGGAAACTAAACAGACCAGAATTCATTCAGTATAATTAACATTTCTATTCATGGAAACTAAACAGACCAGAATTCATTCAGTATAATTAACATTTCTATTCATGGAAACTAAACAGACCAGAATTCATTCAGTATAATTAACATTTCTATTCATGGAAACTAAACAGACCAGAATTCATTCAGTATAATTAACATTTCTATTCATGGAAACTAAACAGACCAGAATTCATTCAGTATAATTAACATTTCTATTCATGGAAACTAAACAGACCAGAATTCATTCAGTATAATTAACATTTCTATTCATGGAAACTAAACAGACCAGAATTCATTCAGTATAATTAACATTTCTATTCATGGAAACTAAACAGACCAGAATTCATTCAGTATAATTAACATTTCTATTCATGGAAACTAAACAGACCAGAATTCATTCAGTATAATTAACATTTCTATTCATGGAAACTAAACAGACCAGAATTCATTCAGTATAATTAACATTTCTATTCATGGAAACTAAACAGACCAGAATTCATTCAGTATAATTAACATTTCTATTCATGGAAACTAAACAGACCAGAATTCATTCAGTATAATTAACATTTCTATTCATGGAAACTAAACAGACCAGAATTCATTCAGTATAATTAACATTTCTATTCATGGAAACTAAACAGACCAGAATTCATTCAGTATAATTAACATTTCTATTCATGGAAACTAAACAGACCAGAATTCATTCAGTATAATTAACATTTCTATTCATGGAAACTAAACAGACCAGAATTCATTCAGTATAATTAACATTTCTATTCATGGAAACTAAACAGACCAGAATTCATTCAGTATAATTAACATTTCTATTCATGGAAACTAAACAGACCAGAATTCATTCAGTATAATTAACATTTCTATTCATGGAAACTAAACAGACCAGAATTCATTCAGTATAATTAACATTTCTATTCATGGAAACTAAACAGACCAGAATTCATTCAGTATAATTAACATTTCTATTCATGGAAACTAAACAGACCAGAATTCATTCGGTATAATTAACATTTCTATTCATGGAAACTAAACAGACCAGAATTCATTCAGTATAATTAACATTTCTATTCATGGAAACTAAACAGATCAGAATTCATTCAGTATAATTAACATTTCTATTCATGGAAACTAAACAGACCAGAATTCATTCAGTATAATTAACATTTCTATTCATGGAAACTAAACAGACCAGAATTCATTCAGTATAATTAACATTTCTATTCATGGAAACTAAACAGACCAGAATTCATTTGGTATAATTAACATTTCTATTCATGGAAACTAAACAGACCAGAATTCATTCGGTATAATTAACATTTCTATTCATGGAAACTAAACAGACCAGAATTCATTCAGTATAATTAACATTTCTATTCATGGAAACTAAACAGACCAGAATTCATTCAGTATAATTAACATTTCTATTCATGGAAACTAAACAGACCAGAATTCATTCAGTATAATTAACATTTCTATTCATGGAAACTAAACAGACCAGAATTCATTCAGTATAATTAACATTTCTATTCATGGAAACTAAACAGACCAGAATTCATTCAGTATAATTAACATTTCTATTCATGGAAACTAAACAGACCAGAATTCATTCAGTATAATTAACATTTCTATTCATGGAAACTAAACAGACCAGAATTCATTCCGTATAATTAACATTTCTATTCATGGAAACTAAACAGACCAGAATTCATTCAGTATAATTAACATTTCTATTCATGGAAACTAAACAGACCAGAATTCATTCAGTATAATTAACATTTCTATTCATGGAAACTAAACAGACCAGAATTCATTCAGTATAATTAACATTTCTATTCATGGAAACTAAACAGACCAGAATTCATTCAGTATAATTAACATTTCTATTCATGGAAACTAAACAGACCAGAATTCATTTGGTATAATTAACATTTCTATTCATGGAAACTAAACAGACCAGAATTCATTCAGTATAATTAACATTTCTATTCATGGAAACTAAACAGACCAGAATTCATTCAGTATAATTAACATTTCTATTCATGGAAACTAAACAGACCAGAATTCATTCAGTATAATTAACATTTCTATTCATGGAAACTAAACAGACCAGAATTCATTCAGTATAATTAACATTTCTATTCATGGAAACTAAACAGACCAGAATTCATTCAGTATAATTAACATTTCTATTCATGGAAACTAAACAGACCAGAATTCATTCGGTATAATTAACATTTCTATTCATGGAAACTAAACAGACCAGAATTCATTCAGTATAATTAACATTTCTATTCATGGAAACTAAACAGACCAGAATTCATTCAGTATAATTAACATTTCTATTCATGGAAACTAAACAGACCAGAATTCATTCAGTATAATTAACATTTCTATTCATGGAAACTAAACAGACCAGAATTCATTCAGTATAATTAACATTTCTATTCATGGAAACTAAACAGACCAGAATTCATTTGGTATAATTAACATTTCTATTCATGGAAACTAAACAGACCAGAATTCATTCGGTATAATTAACATTTCTATTCATGGAAACTAAACAGACCAGAATTCATTCGGTATAATTAACATTTCTATTCATGGAAACTAAACAGACCAGAATTCATTCGGTATAATTAACATTTCTATTCATGGAAACTAAACAGACCAGAATTCATTCAGTATAATTAACATTTCTATTCATGGAAACTAAACAGACCAGAATTCATTCAGTATAATTAACATTTCTATTCATGGAAACTAAACAGACCAGAATTCATTCAGTATAATTAACATTTCTATTCATGGAAACTAAACAGACCAGAATTCATTCAGTATAATTAACATTTCTATTCATGGAAACTAAACAGACCAGAATTCATTCAGTATAATTAACATTTCTATTCATGGAAACTAAACAGACCAGAATTCATTCAGTATAATTAACATTTCTATTCATGGAAACTAAACAGACCAGAATTCATTCAGTATAATTAACATTTCTATTCATGGAAACTAAACAGACCAGAATTCATTCAGTATAATTAACATTTCTATTCATGGAAACTAAACAGACCAGAATTCATTCGGTATAATTAACATTTCTATTCATGGAAACTAAACAGACCAGAATTCATTCAGTATAATTAACATTTCTATTCATGGAAACTAAACAGACCAGAATTCATTCAGTATAATTAACATTTCTATTCATGGAAACTAAACAGACCAGAATTCATTCAGTATAATTAACATTTCTATTCATGGAAACTAAACAGACCAGAATTCATTCAGTATAATTAACATTTCTATTCATGGAAACTAAACAGACCAGAATTCATTCAGTATAATTAACATTTCTATTCATGGAAACTAAACAGACCAGAATTCATTCAGTATAATTAACATTTCTATTCATGGAAACTAAACAGACCAGAATTCATTCGGTATAATTAACATTTCTATTCATGGAAACTAAACAGACCAGAATTCATTCAGTATAATTAACATTTCTATTCATGGAAACTAAACAGACCAGAATTCATTCAGTATAATTAACATTTCTATTCATGGAAACTAAACAGACCAGAATTCATTCAGTATAATTAACATTTCTATTCATGGAAACTAAACAGATCAGAATTCATTCAGTATAATTAACATTTCTATTCATGGAAACTAAACAGACCAGAATTCATTCAGTATAATTAACATTTCTATTCATGGAAACTAAACAGACCAGAATTCATTCAGTATAATTAACATTTCTATTCATGGAAACTAAACAGATCAGAATTCATTCAGTATAATTAACATTTCTATTCATGGAAACTAAACAGACCAGAATTCATTCGGTATAATTAACATTTCTATTCATGGAAACTAAACAGACCAGAATTCATTCGGTATAATTAACATTTCTATTCATGGAAACTAAACAGACCAGAATTCATTCCGTATAATTAACATTTCTATTCATGGAAACTAAACAGACCAGAATTCATTGAGTATAATTAACATTTCTATTCATGGAAACTAAACAGACCAGAATTCATTCAGTATAATTAACATTTCTATTCATGGAAACTAAACAGACCAGAATTCATTCAGTATAATTAACATTTCTATTCATGGAAACTAAACAGACCAGAATTCATTTGGTATAATTAACATTTCTATTCATGGAAACTAAACAGACCAGAATTCATTCAGTATAATTAACATTTCTATTCATGGAAACTAAACAGACCAGAATTCATTCGGTATAATTAACATTTCTATTCATGGAAACTAAACAGACCAGAATTCATTCGGTATAATTAACATTTCTATTCATGGAAACTAAACAGACCAGAATTCATTCAGTATAATTAACATTTCTATTCATGGAAACTAAACAGACCAGAATTCATTCAGTATAATTAACATTTCTATTCATGGAAACTAAACAGACCAGAATTCATTCAGTATAATTAACATTTCTATTCATGGAAACTAAACAGACCAGAATTCATTCAGTATAATTAACATTTCTATTCATGGAAACTAAACAGACCAGAATTCATTCCGTATAATTAACATTTCTATTCATGGAAACTAAACAGATCAGAATTCATTGAGTATAATTAACATTTCTATTCATGGAAACTAAACAGACCAGAATTCATTCAGTATAATTAACATTTCTATTCATGGAAACTAAACAGACCAGAATTCATTCCGTATAATTAACATTTCTATTCATGGAAACTAAACAGACCAGTATTCATTTGGTATAATTAACATTTCTATTCATGGAAACTAAACAGACCAGAATTCATTCGGTATAATTAACATTTCTATTCATGGAAACTAAACAGACCAGAATTCATTCGGTATAATTAACATTTCTATTCATGGAAACTAAACAGACCAGAATTCATTCGGTATAATTAACACTTCTATTCATGGAAACTAAACAGACCAGAATTCATTCAGTATAATTAACATTTCTATTCATGGAAACTAAACAGACCAGAATTCATTCAGTATAATTAACATTTCTATTCATGGAAACTAAACAGACCAGAATTCATTCAGTATAATTAACATTTCTCTTCATGGAAACTAAACAGATCAGAATTCATTCGGTATAATTAACATTTCTATTCATGAAAACTAAACAGACCAGAATTCATTCGGTATAATTAACATTTCTATTCATGGAAACTAAACAGACCAGAATTCATTCAGTATAATTAGCATTTCTATTCATGGAAACTCACATAAATTTAGAAAAACATAATACTGGAAATAAACAACTTTCAAAAAATGTGTATGTAGTAAGTATTACACTGTATGAAATCATATATGTAGTAAGTATTATATGAGTATAGGTTTATATATTTTTATATCTGTCCCTAAGTATAGGTTTATAATCTTTTATATCTCTCCCTAAGTATAGGTTTATAATTTTTTATATCTGTCCCTAAGTATAGGTTTATAATTTTTTATATCCGTCCCTAAGTATAGGTTTATATTTTTTTATATCTGTCCCTATGTATAGGTATATAATTTTTTATATCTGTCCCTAAGTATAGGTTTACAATTTTTATATCTGTCCCTAAGTATAGGTTTATAATTTTCTATATCTATCCCTAAGTATAGGTTCATAATTTTTTATATCTGTCCCTAAGTATAGGTTTATAATTTTTTATATCTGTCCCTAAGTATAGGTTTATAATTTTTATATCTGCCCCTAAGTATAGGTTTATAATTGTCACTGTATAGTAATTCATGTGGTCTGAGAGGTAATTTATTTTTCTATAAAATATTAATCAGACAGAACTCCTGTAGGGAAGATAAAAGGAACCTAATGGAAAGTTTGAAAGGCTTTAGAACAAGCCACTTCAATGGGAATTTGTTTTTATGGTTTCCAAAGCATTAATAATAGGTAGGTATATAATGATTTATGGAAGAGTTTTATTGATAGGTGAACACACTATGTGTTCTACAAAACATTGGTCTGTCCACTTCAGTATAAAGGAATCCAAGTTTTATATATATTCTTGAAAAAACAAGAGACACATGGACTGAATGGGACAGAAGTGTTATCAGCAGGTGACAGGATATAGGTAGAGGTCAAATGTAGTCAAGTGTATGAACAGACCTCTCCAAATCTGGCTGATCTTGCTAGAGTCATGATCATGGTTTAGTTAAGATCATTTACTTTGATGATTCCTATATTTTCTCTTTCATTATTTATTATTGGATTGGTAAATAAGATGAATTTTATTCTGTGAACTGTTTCATGTTTACGATATGTTAAGGCAGGTATCTGGAATTTACCTCTATACTTGTGACCTTGGTGTTCTTTGTGTCTTATTTCTAAGGAACATGACATTTTTTATATATTCTTTTAATTCTTGGATAAGTTTTTGTTTGAAACATTCTACAACAAAACAAGTTTTTTTAACCTACCTAAGTACAATAACAGAATTTAAACATTGTTCATGCTAAAGATACATATCTTCTACAATTGTGTACGTTTACTTTTAATCTGCATAACTGTCATGTTTTACAAAATATCACAAGGCCATACAAAATATCATAAAATACCACATTTAGGCACAATTTAATTTCATGAAATATAAAATTTGATTTAAGAAATGGAAGTAAAACTCATTGATGTTAATATCAAGTACATTGAACACTTGTAAAGTGTTCACATAAATTATGGTTTAATTAATATTAAAAACATTTAAAAACTTGTCATTAATGGTATGACATGCACAGTAAAAGTACCTGTACAGTTGAACTTCATGCAGGAAGGAAGCCAGTTCAGACAGAGAGGCATCTTCCCGTAAAATCTTTACAATAACTTTACTTTTTCTTTCACAAGGGTTGATGTTATGGGCTTCTCCTTCGACAACCTGGCCAAACCATCCAAAACCAACTTCCTGTAGATACTGAAGCTGATTGCGTGGAAAATGTTTATGGGGCTCATCTACTATTTGAACAAGAAATTATCCATTATTTTAGAGAGAAAGCACATATAAATATCTAATATATATATACACATACAAAAGTGTTGATATGTACTTTATAAACTTACTATAAATTAGTTATTAAAATATCTGATATCTAGCTAGTGTAACAAATAATCACATTACTATACATTTTTCTTTCTACATTCAACAACAAACTAGCCTGTTATTAGACTCAAAATGTCATTAAAAGTAACCTATTGTTGTCAAATATTTACCAGTAAGACAATAAGAAAAAATTTTACTAATAATGGACATCTAATTATGGTAAGTAAACATCTGAATTATATAACTTAAATATCATTATAAGACTTGCACTTTTCACTGTCCGTCTAAGGTTTATTGTGTCCTTGAACTATTTTAATCTCAAACTTCCATTACCTGTTTCTATTGTAACAACAGATAACCTATTCTCTTTTTCATAACAAATTAGATTTCATATGCTCAAAATTCAACATTCAATTTCTAAACTAGTATTCACAGAACAACTTGTGTAACACATTGAAATATCCTTGAAATACATTACCAAACCAGTCACGAATGGAGAAGTTTCTCTTAGCTCCATATGTAAAAAAAGCTGGTCGAAGTGGATACCTAGAAGATGACACATCCTTGTCTTGTCTTCTTGGACGGATCTCAGGTAAAGGTTCAAAACTAACTTCATGTTTATCTAACAAGCGAACGGATTGGTCAACCAGTATAGAAGGTGGAGGAAATATAGCAAATTCCGAATCCACTATGGGTGTATCAGATTGCCTTGTATAGTTAGAGGTGTTCAAGTGATGCCTGGTCACACCATTTTGATGTTCATAAGACTGGATCAAACATAAAATCACATTTCAGTTTAACATCTACAAATCTCCTTAAACACTTTATATTCTACAGAAAACATTTAAAACAACAACAAGAATTTCATTATTTGTCAATTAAACAGAAATAACCATGTGTTCTTGTCCACATTTCCAGAACTTCAGTCATGTGAAAACAATGTGGTAAACATACTGGCCCTTGCAGATAAAGTATTAACATCATGATTTTTGTTGGAACAACTGGTATGATGTGGTAAATATACTGATCCTAACAAAGTATTACAACATGATTTGTGTTGAAACACCTGGTATGATGTGGTAAAAGTGATGACTCTTACAGTGAGAATTATTGTTTTACTGACGTTTCAAATGTTGTGTTAGTCAGAGTTGTTATTATGTTTTAGTGAATGTTCTTATTTTGTTTTAGTGACAATTCTAATGTTGTTTATGTTATCTGAGTGACATTTGTATTGGTTTTTGGTGATAATTCTAATGTTGTTTATGTAATCCGAGTGACATTTGTATTGGTTTTTGGTGATAATTCTAATGTTGTTTATGTTATCTGAGTGACATTTGTATTGGTTTTTGGTGATAATTCTAATGTTGTTTATGTAATCCGAGTGACATTTTTATTTGTTTTTGGTGATAATTCTAATGTTGTTTATGTAATCTGAGTGACATTTTTATTGGTTTTTGGTGATAATTCTAATGTTGTTTATGTAATCTGAGTGACATTTTTATTGGTTTTTGGTGATAATTCTAATGTTGTTTATGTAATCCGAGTGACATTTTTGTTGGTTTTTGGTGATAATTCTCATGTTGTTTATGTCATCTGAGTGACATTTTTGTTGGTTTTTGGTGATAATTCTAATGTTGTTTATGTAATCTGAGTGACATTTTATTGGTTTTGGTGATAATTCTAATGTTGTTTATGTAATCTGAGTGACATTTTTCTTGGTTTTTGGTGATAATTCTAATGTTGTTTATGTAATCTGAGTAACATTTTTCTTGGTTTTTGGTGATAATTCTAATGTTGTTTATGTAATCTGAGTGACATTTGTATTGGTTTTTGGTGATAATTCTTTCCAAGGGTGATATTTTTTATAGTGTTCAATAAAAATATTCATGTAAAATCAATTTCTAACTACATGTAAAAAACAGTATGTAACAATACATGGTATAGATTTTGAATAGCTACTAAACAAAAACATTTAACACACAATATAAATAACATGCAAACAAAAAGTCTCTACCTAGCTGTATACAATATAAACAGCATGCAAACAAAAACAGTCTCTACCTAACTGTCCACAATACAAAGAAGTTGGAAACAATAACAGTCTCTACCTAACTGTATACAATATAAACAGCATGCAAACAAAAAGTCTCTATCTAACTGTATACAATATAAACAGCATGCAAACAAAAACAGTCTCTACCTAACTGTATACAATATAAACAGCATGCAAACAAAAACAGTCTCTACCTAACTGTATACAATATAAACAGCATGCAAACAAAAACAGTCTCTACCTAACTGTGCACAATATAAACAGCATGCAAACAAAAACAGTCTCTACCTAGCTGTCCACAATATAAAGAAGTTGGAAACAATAACAGTCTCTACCTAACTGTGCACAATATAAACAGCATGCAAACAAAAACAGTCTCTACCTAACTGTGCACAATATAAACAGCATGCAAACAAAAACAGTCTCTACCTAACTATAAACAATATAAACAGCATGCAAACAAAAACAGTCTGTACCTAACTGTATACAATATAAACAGCATGCAAACAAAACAGTCTCTACCTAACTGTATACAATATAAACAGCATGCAAACAAAACAGTCTCTACCTAACTGTATACAATATAAACAGCATGCAAACAAAACAGTCTCTACCTAACTGTGCACAATATAAACAGCATGCAAACAAAAACAGTCTCTACCTAACTGTGCACAATATAAACAGCATGCAAACAAAAACAGTCTCTACCTAGCTGTCCACAATATAAAGAAGTTGGAAACAATAACAGTCTCTACCTAACTGTATACAATATAACAAGCCTGCAAACAAAAACAGTCTCTACCTAACTGTGCACAATATAAACAGCATGCAAACAATAACAGTCTCTACCTAACTGTATACAATATAACAAGCCTGCAAACAAAAACAGTCTCTACCTAACTGTGCACAATATAAACAGCATGCAAACAAAACAGTCTCTACCTAACTGTGCACAATATAAACAGCATGCAAACAAAAACAGTCTCTACCTAACTATAAACAATATAAACAGCATGCAAACAAAAACAGTCTGTACCTAACTGTATACAATATAAACAGCATGCAAACAAAAACAGTCTCTACCTAACTGTATACAATATAAACAGCATGCAAACAAAAACAGTCTCTACCTAACTGTATACAATATAAACAGCATGCAAACAAAACAGTCTCTACCTAACTGTGCACAATATAAACAGCATGCAAACAAAACAGTCTCTACCTAACTGTGCACAATATAAACAGCATGCAAACAAAAACAGTCTCTACCTAGCTGTCCACAATATAAAGAAGTTGGAAACAATAACAGTCTCTACCTAACTGTATACAATATAACAAGCCTGCAAACAAAAACAGTCTCTACCTAACTGTGCACAATATAAACAGCATGCAAACAAAAACAGTCTCTACCTAACTGTGCACAATATAAACAGCATGCAAACAAAAACAGTCTCTACCTAACTATAAACAATATAAACAGCATGCAAACAAAAACAGTCTGTACCTAACTGTATACAATATAAACAGCATGCAAACAAAACAGTCTCTACCTAACTGTATACAATATAAACAGCATGCAAACAAAAACAGTCTCTACCTAACTGTATACAATATAAACAGCATGCAAACAAAAACAGTCTCTACCTAACTGTGCACAATATAAACAGCATGCAAACAAAAACAGTCTCTACCTAACTGTGCACAATATAAACAGCATGCAAACAAAAACAGTCTCTACCTAGCTGTCCACAATATAAAGAAGTTGGAAACAATAACAGTCTCTACCTAACTGTATACAATATAAACAGCATGCAAACAAAAACAGTCTCTACCTAACTGTATACAATATAAACAGCATGCAAACAATAACAGTCTCTACCTAACTGTATACAATATAACAAGCCTGCAAACAAAAACAGTCTCTACCTAACTGTGCACAATATAAAGAAGTTGGAAACAATAACAGTCTCTACCTAACTGTATACAATATAACAAGCCTGCAAACAAAAACAGTCTCTACCTAACTGTGCACAATATAAACAGCATGCAAACAAAACAGTCTCTACCTAACTGTATACAATATAAACAGCATGCAAACAAAAACAGTCTCTACCTAACTGTGCACAATATAAACAGCATGCAAACAAAAACAGTCTCTACCTAACTATAAACAATATAAACAGCATGCAAACAAAAACAGTCTGTACCTAACTGTATACAATATAAACAGCATGCAAACAAAAACAGTCTCTACCTAACTGTATACAATATAAACAGCATGCAAACAAAAACAGTCTCTACCTAACTGTATACAATATAAACAGCATGCAAACAAAAACAGTCTCTACCTAACTGTGCACAATATAAACAGCATGCAAACAAAAACAGTCTCTACCTAACTGTGCACAATATAAACAGCATGCAAACAAAAACAGTCTCTACCTAGCTGTCCACAATATAAAGAAGTTGGAAACAATAACAGTCTCTACCTAACTGTATACAATATAAACAGCATGCAAACAAAAACAGTCTCTACCTAACTGTATACAATATAAACAGCATGCAAACAATAACAGTCTCTACCTAACTGTATACAATATAACAAGCCTGCAAACAAAAACAGTCTCTACCTAACTGTGCACAATATAAAGAAGTTGGAAACAATAACAGTCTCTACCTAACTGTATACAATATAACAAGCCTGCAAACAAAAACAGTCTCTACCTAACTGTGCACAATATAAACAGCATGCAAACAAAAACAGTCTCTACCTAACTGTATACAATATAAACAGCATGCAAACAAAAACAGTCTCTACCTAACTGTGCACAATATAAACAGCATGCAAACAAAAACAGTCTCTACCTAACTGTGCACAATATAAACAGCATGAAAACAAAAACAGTATCTACCTAGCTGTCCACAATATAAAGAAGTTGGAAACAATAACAGTCTCTACCTAACTGTATACAATATAAACAGCATGCAAACAAAAACAGTCTCTACCTAACTGTATACAATATAACAAGCCTGCAAACAAAAACAGTCTCTACCTAACTGTGCACAATATAAACAGCATGCAAACAAAAACAGTCTCTACCTAACTATAAACAATATAAACAGCATGCAAACAAAAACAGTCTGTACCTAACTGTATACAATATAAACAGCATGCAAACAAAAACAGTCTCTACCTAACTGTATACAATATAAACAGCATGCAAACAAAAACAGTCTCTACCTAACTGTATACAATATAAACAGCATGCAAACAAAAACAGTCTCTACCTAACTGTGCACAATATAAACAGCATGCAAACAAAAACAGTCTCTACCTAACTGTGCACAATATAAACAGCATGCAAACAAAACAGTCTCTACCTAGCTGTCCACAATATAAAAGTTGGAAACAATAACAGTCTGTACCTAACTGTATACAATATAAACAGCATGCAAACAAAAACAGTCTCTACCTAACTGTATACAATATAAACAGCATGCAAACAATAACAGTCTCTACCTAACTGTATACAATATAACAAGCCTGCAAACAAAAACAGTCTCTACCAAACTGTGCACAATATAAACAGCATGCAAACAAAACAGTCTCTACCTAACTATAAACAATATAAACAGCATGCAAACAAAAACAGTCTGTACCTAACTGTATACAATATAAACAGCATGCAAACAAAAACAGTCTCTACCTAACTGTATACAATATAAACAGCATGCAAACAAAAACAGTCTCTACCTAACTGTGCACAATATAAACAGCATGCAAACAAAAACAGTCTCTACCTAACTGTGCACAATATAAACAGCATGCAAACAAAAACAGTCTCTACCTAGCTGTCCACAATATAAAGAAGTTGGAAACAATAACAGTCTCTACCTAACTGTATACAATATAAACAGCATGCAAACAAAACAGTCTCTACCTAACTGTATACAATATAACAAGCCTGCAAACAAAACAGTCTCTACCTAACTGTGCACAATATAAACAGCATGCAAACAAAAACAGTCTCTACCTAACTGTGCACAATATAAACAGCATGCAAACAAAAACAGTCTCTACCTAACTATAAACAATATAAACAGCATGCAAACAAAAACAGTCTGTACCTAACTGTATACAATATAAACAGCATGCAAACAAAAACAGTCTCTACCTAACTGTATACAATATAAACAGCTTGCAAACAAACACAAGTCTTTACCTAACTATACACAATATAAAGGTTTGAATATAAGGTCAAAACACTGTTATCTACTTTATTAGTAAAAGTGTTAATACCCATACCATCCATCATGAGATACAAAAACAGTCTCTACATAACTGTACACAATAGAAACAGCTTACATAAAAACCTTTCTCTAGCTAAGTTGAAGTAAGAAATAAATATGAAGACCAGATAACAATTTCTCAGTGCACAACATTTATGAATACTTATAATAGAAATTGAATGAACATTTAAAACATTTGGCTTCTACAGTACACAAAACAGAAACAATGAAATACAATTTATTTATTTACTGTAATAGAGTTCAACTGAGATTAGGAAATATGATGAAGCTATAGATAATCTTTAAATTAACTGAGCTCATAAGAATCAGCTGAGAATTTTAATCATATTAATACTGTGAAAGAGGTAATGAGAACTTTTCTTATAGTCTACTGAACATTAGTTGTAAATACTTTAGAACTAAAACTGCACTGATCCTGCATAAGGGAAAATTAACCATGGAAAAATTAAAGTAGATTATTTGGAAAACAAAGTTGAATCACCTTCAACCACTACACCTTATGGTAGCACCAGATTATAATATGCATGTTTAAAAGTACAAATGATATTTACAAAACTGTTCAATAGAAATGAAATCTAAAAACTTCTAAGGCCAGCAACTACTACCTTCTACAGCTCAACTACTTTATAATATAATAATTACAATATATCAATTAACTGTAATATTACAGAAATATATTGTATAGCAGTTCATTATTCCTAATATAAGACACATTCCGATAGTCTTACACATTAATGAAAATGTTTTTAAATACAGCTGACATTATACCTACAAACTACAAAATAAGAAATAAATTAACTACATTATAGAAGTGAAAATGACAAATTCTGTCTGACAAAAATGTAATGTGCCAACTGAATGATGAAAACAAAACAGCACCTACCTTTAAACCATGGCCTGGACAGCAAACACAGCCAATAAGCACTCCAATAAATGCTATTAATACAACTCCTGCTATTATCACTGGAAGAATTATCTTCAAATCCACTGGTACTGTTTCAGTCACAGCAGAAAAGTCTGTAACAAATGTTGTAGTCTGTGATAAAGCTATTCATTAATTGTTAATTACTGTAGTCTGTGATAAGGCTATCCATTAGTTGTTAATTACTGTAGTCTGTGATAAGGCTAGTCATTAGTTGTTAATTACTGTAGTCTGTGATAAGGCTATTCATTAGTTGTTAATTACTGTAGTCTGTGATAAGGCTATTCATTAGTTGTTAATTACTCTAATCTGTGATCAGGCTATTCATTAGTTGTTAATTACTATAGTCTGTGATAAGGCTATTCATTAGTTGTTAATTATTGTAGTCTGTGATAAGGCAATTCATTAGTTGTTAATTACTCTAATCTGTGATCAGGCTATTCATTAGTTGTTAATTACTATAGTCTGTAATAAGACTATTCATTAGTTGTTAATTACTGTAGTCTGTGATAAGGCTATTCATTAGTTGTTAATTACTATACTCTGTGATAAGACTATTGATTAGTTATTAATTACTATAGTCTGTTATAAGGCTATTCATTAGTTGTTAATTACTATAGTCTGTGATAAGGCTATTCATTAGTTGTTAATTACTATAGTCTGTGATAAGACTATTCATTAGTTGTTAATTACTGTAGTCTGTGATAAGGCTATTCATTAGTTGTTAATTACTATAGTCTGTGATAAGGCTATTCATTAGTTGTTAATTACTGTAGTCTGTGATAAGGCTATTCATTAGTTGTTAATTACTGTAGTCTGTGATAAGGCTATTCATTAGTTGTTAATTACTATAGTCTGTGATAAGGCTATTCATTAGTTGTTAATTACTGTAGTCTGTGATAAGGCTATTCATTAGTTGTTAATTACTATAGTCTGTGATAAGGCTATTCATTAGTTGTTAATTACTATAGTCTGTAATAAGGCTATTCATTAGTTGTTAATTACTATAGTCTGTGATAAGGCTATTCATTAGTTGTTAACTACTATAGTCTGTGATAAGGCTATTCATTAGTTGTTAATTACTGTAGTCTGTGATAAGGCAATTGATTAGTTATTAATTACTATAGTCTGTGATAAGGCTATTCATTGGTTGTTAATTACTATAGTCTGTGATAAGATTATTCATTAGTTGTTAATTACTGTAGTCTGTGATAAGGCTATTCATTGGTTGTTAATTACTATAGTCTGTGATAAGGCTATTCATTAGTTACTAATTACTGTAGTCTGTGATAAGGCTATTCATTGGTTGTTAATTACTATAGTCTGTGATAAGGCTATTCATTAGTTGTTAATTACTATAGTCTGTGATAAGGCTAATTAGTTGTTAATTACAATAGTCGGTGAAAAGGCTATTCGTTAGTTGTTAATTACTGTAGTCTGTGATAAGGCTATTCATTGGTTGTTAATTATTATAGTCTGTGATAAGGCTATTCATTGGTTGTTAATTACTATAGTCTGTGATAAGGCTATTCATTGGTTGTTAATTACTATAGTCTGTGATAAGGCTATTCATTAGTTGTTAATTACTATAGTCTGTGATAAGGCTATTCATTAGTTGTTAATTACTATAGTCTGTGATAAGGCTATTCATTAGTTGTTAATTTTTATAGTCTGTGATAAGGCTATTCATTAGTTGTTAATTACTATAGTCTGTGATAAGGCTATTCATTAGTTGTTAATTACTATAGTCTGTGATAAGGCTATTCATTGGTTGTTAATTACTATAGTCTGTAATAAGGCTATTCATTAGTTGTTAATTACTATAGTCTGTGATAAGGCTATTCATTAGTTGTTAATTACTATAGTCTGTAATAAGGCTATTCATTAGTTGTTAATTACTATAGTCTGTGATAAGGCTATTCATTGGTTGTTAATTACTATAGTCTGTGATAAGGCTATTCATTAGTTGTTAATTACTGTAGTCTGTGATAAGGCTATTCATTGGTTGTTAATTACTATAGTCTGTGATAAGGCTATTCATTAGTTGTTAATTACTATAGTCTGTGATAAGGCTATTCATTAGTTGTTAATTACTATAGTCTGTGATAAGGCTATTCATTAGTTGTTAACTACTATAGTCTGTGATAAGGCTATTCATTAGTTGTTAATTACTGTAGTCTGTGATAAGGCAATTGATTAGTTATTAATTACTATAGTCTGTGATAAGGCTATTCATTGGTTGTTAATTACTATAGTCTGTGATAAGATTATTCATTAGTTGTTAATTACTGTAGTCTGTGATAAGGCTATTCATTGGTTGTTAATTACTATAGTCTGTGATAAGGCTATTCATTAGTTACTAATTACTGTAGTCTGTGATAAGGCTATTCATTAGTTGTTAATTACTATAGTCTGTGATAAGGCTATTCATTAGTTGTTAATTACTATAGTCTGTGATAAGGCTATTAATTAGTTGTTAATTACAATAGTCGGTGAAAAGGCTATTCGTTAGTTGTTAATTACTGTAGTCTGTGATAAGGCTATTCATTAGTTGTTAATTATTATAGTCTGTGATAAGGCTATTCATTAGTTGCTAATTACTATAGTCTGTGATAAGGCTATTCATTAGTTGTTAATTACTATAGTCTCTGATAAAGCTATTCATTAGTTGTTAATTATTACAGTCTGTGATAAGGCTCTTCATTAGTTATTAATTACTATAGTCTGTAATAAGGCTATTCATTAGTTGTTAATTTTTTGTAGTCTGTGATAAGGCAATTCATTGGTTGTTAATTACTATAGGTCTGTGATAAGGCTATTCATTGGTTGTTAATTACTATAGTCTGTGATAAGGCTATTCATTGGTTGTTAATTACTATAGTCTGTAATAAGGCTATTCATTAGTTGTTAATTACTATAGTCTGTGATAAGGCTATTCATTAGTTGTTAACTACTATAGTCTGTGATAAGGCTATTCATTGGTTGTTAATTACTGTAGTCTGTGATAAGGCAATTGATTAGTTATTAATTACTATAGTCTGTGATAAGGCTATTCATTAGTTGTTAATTACTATAGTCTGTGATAATTTTATTCATTAGTTGTTAATTACTGTAGTCTGTGATAAGGCTATTCATTGGTTGTTAATTACTATAGTCTGTGATAAGGCTATTCATTAGTTACTAATTACTGTAGTCTGTGATAAGGCTATTCATTGGTTGTTAATTACTATAGTCTGTGATAAGGCTATTCATTAGTTGTTAATTACTATAGTCTGTGATAAGGCATTCATTGGTTGTTAATTACTATAGTCTGTGATAAGGCTATTCATTAGTTGTTAATTACTATAGTCTGTGATAAGGCTATTCATTGGTTGTTAATTACAATAGTCGGTGAAAAGGCTATTCGTTAGTTGTTAATTACTGTAGTCTGTGATAAGGCTATTCATTGGTTGTTAATTATTATAGTCTGTGATAAGGCTATTCATTGGTTGCTAATTACTATAGTCTGTGATAAGGCTATTCATTAGTTGTTAATTACTATAGTCTCTGATACAGCTATTCATTGGTTGTTAATTATTACAGTCTGTGATAAGGCTCTTCATTAGTTGATTAATTACTATAGTCTGTAATAAGGCTATTCATTAGTTGTTAATTACTGTAGTCTGTGATAAGGCAATTCATTAGTTGTTAATTACTATAGTCTGTGATAAGGCTATTCATTGGTTGTTAATTACTGTAGTCTGTGATAAGACTATTCATTAGTTGTTAATTACTGTAGTCTGTGATAAGGCTATTCATTGGTTGTTAATTACTATAGTCTGAGATAAGGCTATTCATTAGTTGTTAATTACTATAGTCTGTGATAAGGCTATTCATTAGTTGTTAATTACTGTAATCTGTGATCAGGGTATTCATTAGTTGTTAATTACTATAGTCTGTGATAAAGCTATTCATTAGTTGTTAATTACTGTAGTCTGTGATAAGGCTATTCATTAGTTGTTAATTAATATAGTCTGTGATAAGACTATTCATTAGTTATTAATTACTATAGTCAGTTATAAGGCTATTCATTGGTTGTTAATTACTATAGTCTGTGATAAGGCTATTCATTGGTTGTTAATTACTATAGTCTGTGATAAGGCTATTCATTGGTTGCTAATTACTATAGTCTGCGATAAGGCTATTCATTAGTTGTTAATTACTATAGTCTGTGATAAGGCTATTCATTAGTTGTTAATTACTATAGTCTGTGATAAGGCTATTCATTAGTTGTTAATTACTATAGTCTGTGATAAGGCTCTTCATTAGTTGTTAATTACTATAGTCTGTGATAAGGCTATTCATTAGTTGTTAATTACCATAGTCTGTGATAAGGCTCTTCATTAGTTGTTAATTACTATAGTCTGTGATAAGGCTATTCATTGGTTGTTAATTACTGTAGTCTGTGATAAGGCTATTCATCAGTTGTTAATTACTATAGTCTGTGATAAGACTATTCATTAGTTATTATTTACTGTAGTCTGTGATAAGGCTATTCTTTAGTTGTTAATTACTTTTGTCTGTGATAAGGCTATTCATTAGTTACTAATTACTGTAGTCTGTGATAAGGCTATTCATTAATTGTTAATTACTGTAATCTGTGATCAGGCTATTCATTAGTTGTTAATTAATATAGTCTGTGATAAGGCTATTCATTAGTTGTTAATTACTATAGTCTGTGATAAGGCTATTCATTAATTGTTAATTACTATAGTCTGTGATAAGGCTATGCATTAGTTGTTAATTACTATAATCTGTGATAAGACTATTCATTAGTTGTTAATTACTGTAGTCTGTGATAAGGCTATTCATTAGTTGTTAATTACTGTAGTCTGTGATAAGGCTATTCATTAGTTATTATTTACTGTAGTCTGTGATAAGGCTATTCATTCATTGTCAATTTTGTAGATTTTGTTAAGGATATTTATTATTTGTTAATTACTATAGTCTGTGATAAGGCTATTCATTAGTTGTTAATTACCGTAGTCTGTGATAAGGCAATTCATTAGTTGTTAATTACTATAGTCTGTGATAAGTCTATTCATTAGTTACTAATTACTATAGTCTGTGATAAGGTTATTCATTAGTTGTTAATTACTGTAGTCTGTGACAAGGCCATTCATTAGTTGTTAATTACTATAGCCTGTGATAAGGCTATTCATTAGTTGTTAATTATTATAGTCTGTGATAAGGCTATTCATTAGTTGTTAATTACTGTGGTCTGTGATAAGGCTATTCATTAGTTGTTAATTAGTATAGTCTGTGATAAGGCTATTCATTAGTTGTTAATTACTATAGTCTGTGATAAGGCTATTCATTAATTGTTAATTACTATAGTCTGTGATAAGGCTATGCATTAGTTGTTAATTACTGTAATCTGTGATAAGACTATTCATTAGTTGTTAATTACTGTAGTCTGTGATAAGGCTATTCATTAGTTGTTAATTACTGTAGTCTGTGATAAGGCTATTCATTAGTTGTTAATTACTATAGTCTGTGATAAGACTATTCATTAGTTATTATTTACTGTAGTCTGTGATAAGGCTATTCATTAGTTGTTTATTACTGTAGTCTGTGATTAGACTATTCATTAGTTGTTAATTACTATAGTCTGTGATAAGGCTATTCATTAGTTGTTAATTACTATAGTCTGTGATAAGGCTATTCATTAGTTGTTAATTACAATAGTCGGTGAAAAGGCTATTCTTTAGTTGTTAATTACTGTATTCTGTGATAAGGCTATTCATTAGTTGTTAATTATTATAGTCTGTGATAAGGCTATTCATTAGTTGCTAATTACTATAGTCTGTGATAAGGCTATTCATTAGTTGTTAATTACTATAGTCTCTGATAAAGCTATTCATTAGTTGTTAATTATTACAGTCTGTGATAAGGCTCTTCATTAGTTATTAATTACTATAGTCTGTAATAAGGCTATTCATTAGTTGTTAATTTTTGTAGTCTGTGATAAGGCAATTCATTAGTTGTTAATTACTATAGTCTGTGATAAGGCTATTCATTAGTTGTTAATTACTATAGTCTGTGATAAGGCTATTCATTAGTTATTAATTACTATAGTCTGTAAAAACGCTATTCATTAGTTGTTAATTACTGTAGTCTGTGATAAGGCAATTCATTAGTTGTTAATTACTATAGTCTGTGATAAGGGTATTCATTAGTTGTTAATTACTATAGACTGTGATAAGGTTATTCATTAGTTGTTAATTACTGTAGTCTGTGATAAGGCTATTCATTAGTTGTTAATTACTATAGTCTGTGATAAGGCTATTCATTAGTTACTAATTACTGTAGTCTGTGATAAGGCTATTCATTAATTGTTAATTACTGTAATCTGTGATCAGGCTATTCATTAGTTGTTAATTAATATAGTCTGTGATAAGGCTATTCATTAGTTGTTAATTACTATAGTCTGTGATAAGGCTATTCATTGGTTGTTAATTACTGTAGTCTGTGATAAGGCTATTCATTAGTTGTTAATTACTATAGTCTGTGATAAGGCTATTCGTTAGTTGTTAATTACTATAGTCTGTGATAAGGCTATTCATTAGTTGTTAATTACTATAGTCTGTGATAAGGCTATTCATTAGTTGTTAATTACTATAGTCTGTGATAAGGCTATTCATTAGTTGTTAATTACTGTAGTGTGTGATAAGGCTATTCATTAGTTGTTAATTACTATAGTCTGTGTATAAGGCTATTCATTAGTTGTTAATTAATATAGTCTGTGATAAGGCTATTCATTAGTTGTTAATTACAATAGTCGGTGAAAAGGCTATTCATTAGTTGTTAATTACTGTAGTCTGTGATAAGGCTATTCATTAGTTGTTTTATTTACTATAGTCTGTGATAAGGCTATTCATTAGTTACTAATTACTGTAGTCTGTGATAAGGCTATTCATTGGTTGTTAATTACTGTAATCTGTGATCAGGCTATTCATTAGTTGTTAATTAATATAGTCTGTGATAAGGCTATTCATTAGTTACTAATTACTGTAGTCTGTGATAAGGCTATTCATTAATTGTTAATTACTGTAATCTGTGATCAGGCTATTCATTAGTTGTTAATTAATATAGTCTGTGATAAGGCTATTCATTAGTTGTTAATTACTATAGTCTGTGATAAGGCTATTCATTGGTTGTTAATTACTGTAGTCTGTGATAAGGCTATTCATTAGTTGTTAATTACTATAGTCTGTTATAAGGCTATTCATTAGTTGTTAATTACTATAGTCTGTGATAAGGCTATTCATTGGTTGTTAATTACTATAGTCTGTGATAAGGCTATTCATTAGTTGTTAATTACTATAGTCTGTGATAAGGCTATTCATTGGTTGTTAATTACTGTAGTGTGTGATAAGGCTATTCATTAGTTGTTAATTACTATAGTCTGTGTATAAGGCTATTCATTAGTTGTTAATTAATATAGTCTGTGATAAGGCTATTCATTAGTTGTTAATTACTGTAGTCTGTAATAAGGCTATTCATTAGTTGTTAATTACTGTAGTCTGTGATAAGGCTATTCATTAGTTGTTTTATTTACTATAGTCTGTGATAAGGCTATTCATTGGTTACTAATTACTGTAGTCTGTGATAAGGCTATTCATTAGTTGTTAATTACTATAGTCTGTGATAAGGCTATTTATTAGTTGTTAATTACTATAGTCTGTGATAAGGCTATTCATTGGTTATTAATTACTATAGTCTGAGATAAGGCTATTCATTAGTTGTTAATTACTGTAATCTGTGATCAGGCTATTCATTGGTTGTTAATTACTATAGTCTGTGATAAGGCTATTCATTAGTTGTTAATTACTATAGTCTGTGATAAGGCTATTCATTAGTTGTTAATTACTATAGTCTGTGATAAGGCTATTCATTAGTTGTTAATTACTATAGTCTGTGATAAGGCTATTCATTAGTTGTTAATTACTGTTATTTGTGATAAGGCTATTCATTAGTTGCTAATTACTATAGTGTGTAACTGTACCATTTATCAGTTACTTCGTGCTGTAGTCTGTAACCATACCATTAATCAGTTCCTACTTACTGTAGTCTGTAAGCATAGCATTAATCAGTTCCTACTTACTGTAGTCTGTAAGCATAGCATTAATCAGTTCCTAGTTACTGTAGTCTGTAAGCATACCATTAATCAGTTCCTACTTACTGTAGTCTGTAAGTATACCATTAATCAGTTCCTACTTACTGTAGTCTGTAAGCATACCATTAATCAGTTCCTACTTACTGTAGTCTGTAAGCATACCATTAATCAGTTCCTACTTGCAGTAGTCTGTAACCATACCATTATTCAGTTCCTACTTACTGTAGTCTGTAAGCATACCATTCATCAGTTGCTACTTACTGTAGTCTGTAAGCATACCTTTCATTAGTTGCTAACAATTATTGTAGTTTGTAAACGTGTTTCTTAAGATGCAAACATGTAGTTCAGGGTAAAAGTCAAATATTAAAATTTGATAAACACATTGTATTATTACGAAAAGGTTACATTTTATTATTACCTTAAAAAAAAAAACAAGGTAATTTGTGGATTTCAAAAGTAAAATTAATTATTCCTATTGATGGTGTATGTTCTTATTTATTATGGTAAAATAACTACAGGATGTGATCCCAGTATATCTTGAAAGTTCCATCCAGTCCAGATGAAACATCCTACAAAATGATGTGGGTTTTAACACCAGAAAACATTCAGTACTTTATGAAATATATTGGGAAATGATGTGGGTTGTAATACCAAACAACATCCAGTACTTGATGAAACATGCTGGGAAAGGATGTGGGTTTTAATATGAAGAACATCCAGTACTAGATGAAAGATGCTGGGAAAGGATGTGGGTTTTAATATCAAGAACATCCAGTACTAGATGAAAGATGCTGGGAAAGGATGTGGGTTTTAATATCAAGAACATCCAGTACTAGATGAAAGATGCTGAGAGATGGTGTGGGTTTTAATATCAAGAACATCCGGTACTAGATGAAAGATGCTGAGAGATGGTGTGGGTTTTAATATCAAAAACATCGGTACTAGATGAAAGATGCTGAGAGATGGTGTGGGTTTTAATATCAAGAACATCCGGTACTAGATGAAAGATGCTGAGAGATGGTGTGGGTTTTAATATCAAGAACATCCGGTACTAGATGAAAGATGCTGAGAGATGGTGTGGTTTTAATTTCAAGAACATCCAGTACCAGATGAAAGATGCTGAGAAGTTGGTGTGGATGTTAATATCAAGAACATCCGGTACTAGATGAAAGATGGTGTGGGTTTTAATATCGAGAACATCCAGTACTAGATGAAAGATGCTGAGTGATGGTGTGGGTTTTAATATTGAGAACATCCAGTACTAGATGAAAGATGCTGAATGATGGTGTGGGTTTTAATATCGAGAACATCTGGTACTAGATGAAAGATGCTGAGATGGTGTGGGTTTTAATATCAAGATCATCCGTACTAGATGAAAGATGCTGAGAGATGGTGTGGGTTTTAATATCAAGAACATCCGGTACTAGATGAAAGATGCTGAGAGATGGTGTGGGTTTTAATATCGAGAACATCTGGTACTAGATGAAAGATGCTGAGAGATGGTGTTGGTTTTATTTTCAAGAACATCCAGTACTAGATGAAAGATGCTGAGAGATGGTGCGGGTTTTAATATCGAGAACATCTGGTACTAGATGAAAGATGCTGAGAGAGATGGTGTGGGTTTTAATATCAAGAACATCCGGTACTAGATGAAAGATGCTGAGAGATGGTGTGGGTTTTAATATCGAGAACATCTGGTACTAGATGAAAGATGCTGAGTGATGGTGTGGGTTTTAATATCAAGAACATCCAGTACTAGATGAAAGATGCTGAGAGATGGTGCGGGTTTTAATATCAAACCTTTAAATAATATTATTGGAAATAACTTATGTTTCTATATGTCATTTCAAAATACAGAATTTGGCTACTGTATCATATAAAATATTCAGAAGCATGTGCCATAAGTGTATGAAAGTGCTATAAACTGTTCAGAAGGATGTTTAACACCTATAGTAAAGATACAAGTGTGAGTGCCTAGGTCTTGAGATCCTTCTTCCACCACTAACATGATGACCTGGTTAGAGAACATTGCCCTAAAGCACAGCTTCCACTGCAGGAGGTTTTGTGCAATGCAATGATCTTCTTCATCCATCCTTATACCAAACATCAGAGAAGTTCATGGTGGATGTTTGTAGACCTGTTTACCAAACAGCAGAGAGTTCATGGTGGATGTTTGTAGACCTGTTTACCAAACAGCAGAGAAGTTCATGGTGGATGTTTGTAGACCTGTTTACCAAATAGCAAAGAAGTGCATGATAGTTGTTTGTAAACCTGTTTACCAAATAGCAGAGGAGTTCATGGTAGATGTTTGAAGACCTGTTTATCAAACAGCAAAGAAGTTCATGGTAGATGTTTGAAGACCTGTTTGCCAAACAGTATATAAGTTCATGGTAGATGTTTGAAGACCTGTTTGCCAAACAGTAGAAATGTTCACAATAGATGTTTGAAGATCTGTTTACCAAACAATGGAGATGTTCATGGTACATATTTGAAGACCTGTTTACCAAATAGCAGAAAAGTACATGGCAGATGTTTGAAGATCTGTTTACCAAACAGCAAAGAAGTCCACTGTAGTTGTCCTTTAATGTAAACTTTAAACAATTTAATCTGCGATCTAAATTTGCAAATCAATGAAAGAGCCAGGACTTTGTAATTATAGGATGACTATGGTGACAGAATATGCAAGCTGTTACTAAGACAACAGATGTCTATCATGATGACTATGGTGACAGAATATGCAAGCTGCTACTAAGACAACAGATGTCTATCATGATGACCTTGGTGACAGAATATGCAAGCTGTTACTAAGACAACAGATGTCTATCATGATGACCTTGGTGACAGAATATGTAAGCTGTTACTAAGACAACAGATGTCAATCATGAAATGTATGATGTACACACATAACTTTCAGGATGTATATAAACATACACTTACTTTACACTGCTTGTTGACATAAAAAGATGGTGAACACAAAACGTTTTGATCACTAAGAACATCAGTTATTCAAACATGGAGAACACTAAAGTATTTGATCACTAAGAACATCAATTATTCAAACATGGTGAACACAAAACGTTTTGATCACTAAAAACATCTTTTATTCAAACATGGAGAACACTGAAGTATTTGATCACTAAGAACATCAGTTATTCAAACATGGTGAACACTAAAGTATTTGATCACTAAGAACATCAGTTATTCAAACATGGTGAACACTAAAATATTTGATCACTAAGAACATCAGTTATTCAAACATGGTGAACACAAAACGTTTTGATCACAAAGAACATCTCTTATTCAAACATGGAGAACACTAAAGTATTTGATCACTAAGAACATCAGTTATTCAAACATGGAGAACACAAAAGTATTTGATAACTAAGAACATCCATTATTCAAACATGGAGAACACAAAACATTTTGATCACTAAGAACATCCATTATTCAAACATGGAGAACACTAAAGTATTTGATCACTAAGAATATATGTTTTTCAAACATGGTGAACACAAAAGTATTTAATCACCAACAACTTATGTTTTTTTATTTAATATAGCATGTTGCACATTCATCACATTCACATCAACACAGGTCAAGGGTACTTTCACCATGAAGAACACATCAACACTGTAGGTGAAGGATGCTTTCACCATAAAGAACATGTCAACACTGCAGGTCAAGGGTACTTTCACGATAAGGGACATGTAAACACTGTAGGTCAAGGGTATTTTTTACCTTTCCTCCTGAGGTCTGATGACAAAGAAAACCAGACAAAAACATGGCAGAGTGATTCATTGTCATATAATAAAGCACAATTCAGAAAGTTATTAAAAACTAGTACTAACCTAATTTCAGAGGTTTT
>NW_027467782.1:65920564-65982789 GCF_004210375.1 Tachypleus tridentatus | reverse complement strand
AACCGGCGCTTTCAACGTGGTATGAACGATGACAGTTTAATTCTTTTCTTATTTGGTGTTTTAAGTGTTACTCTAAAGAAAATCGTTGTCGCAGCCCAAAATTTCCTAGCTGTGAAATATAAGAGATGCTTTAGGAATTCACTTTTACTGGAGGTCGCTGGAAAGTGGAGCCTGATAACTCTGGTTTGCGTTACACATCCCCGGAACAACACGAGTGTCATTACGGGGGGTATGGAAACTGTCGCTCACAGGCGTGTGTGTCATTGACATGGAACACTTAAATTGATCAATTTAGCCTCTGAGAACTTTTCTCAAACGTCTTTTAGTCACATGTTGGTGTTTATGTCTTCTTTATATTTCTTTCGGACCTACTTTCGCAAAATCTGGTATTTTACTCTCGTTACACAGGCTCACATCCCATCACTTACAGATGTGTGTGCAGAATTTAGATTTTAACACGAGCTTGCATCGGGATTAGAATTATTTAATATTCACCTTCTTTTATTCGTCATTTGGCTATACACATTAATTTACCTGTGTTTATTAACGTGTATTTTGGTTTCCATCGGGAGAAGTCGTGTGTACTCGCCTTCGTCTCCCCCCTACGACAAAATAGTATTAAACGCTGGTTACCGTCTAGTGGGAGTGCCTCAGAAGTCGCTCTTTTGTCTCTCGCTAAAGAAGTGTATGGATATTAATGAAAGTACGTTGCAAAAACTGGGAATAATTCTCTGACGTTATAGAAACAGAATGAATAAAGGAACAGCACCTGTCACACTCGGCTACTACCGTTCGCGAGTCGGAAGCGTGCCACGTATCGAGTTCCTACTTATCTGAAACGTTTCCTTCGCGTTTTTCTTTCACTGCTAAGTTTTCAATTTTGCTTTTACTGTTTTGTAACTTTTTTTTTTCTTGTTGTTTCTACTCACCTATTTTGTTTTATACTCCAATAGCAAAGACTCTTGTCGTTATTGGAAAGTTAATTTTCAAATGTACGTACATATAAAATAGATATTTGATTTATAAATAAGGTGTGCAATCGTCGGTGTCTCCGAGTAAAGTCTCTCTCTGCTGGGTTATATTTCTAGACAAAGTAATTTTACAAAACGTAGCGAACGAACGTTATGTAAGGAAACTCGAAATATTTGTCGCATCGCCTTTTCTGTGTAGCAGACAGAGCCCTCGACAATTGCTTTTCTTAGGCAAAACGTGCACGAGCGAGACAATTTTGTGAAATAGGGAAACGTTTTAAATTCCATCTGTATAAGACTGCCTTAGATTGATGTGGGCTGGATCTACTCATTAACGAAGTTTCTGTTTTGTAGATTTCGCACCCTTTGTGCATTCCGAAGATCGACCCGCTAAGATAGTTTATTTCTTTTCTCTCCAATGTACGTCTGATTGGAGGGGTTTGGTTTAAATTGAAATGGAACGCGGCTAACGCCACCTGCTTAGAGAGCTGCTACTTTTCTTGAACGATCGCAGGAAATGAATGTTTGAATTTCGTTTTCGAAGCGTGTTTTATCAACTGACTTGTTGATGGAAAAGTTGATTAGTTCCTATAACAAAAATGTTTTCCCAACAGTTTACCATAATAAATACCCAGTATTAAGGCACTTCAATTGAGTCAACCACTTTCTTTCTCTCTTTCGGGAAGGATTTTTTATCTCTTAAATCAGAAATTGTGAAAAAAAGTGAGACGTATCGATCAGCTCTTTGCGAGACCTACAAATTTCAACGTGAAAAAAAAAAAAAAAAAAGTCATCATCACCCGGTATTCCCAGGTGGTCACCCTCCCAAGTACTAACCGGGCCCGCCGTTGCTTAGCTTCGGTGATCGGACGAGAACCGGCTTTTTTTTTTTTTTTTTCTCTTTATTTATCCCACCTCAACGAGGGGGTATACACAGAAATACAACAAATAAAACACAAGTTAATGAATTAGCATGTAACAATAACTCTATAGATTACCATGCTGAAAATTACCACAAAGTTAATAAAATTAAGGAAAAAGAAATAAAAGAGGTAATTGGAACAGCAGGTAATCCAACAAACATTATAATGAACATTAACAAACAAGAAATCAATGGATCTTTCATTGGTAACAAAAAATATAATGAAATAACAACTTATCTTAACAACGTACACAAGAAATAACCTTGGGCACCTTGGGTTACCAAGCTACCAACATAAGAATACACAGAATAAAAAACATTTAATGAGTTATGTAACAAAGATCTATGATAATGAAGATATATATGTCTCCGTACACGCACTTTAAACATGGAAATTAAATGAATGACGCGATTTCGTGCCAAAGAAACTGAACGAGCAGAACATATAACCTGACGTGCCAAACTTGTAATTAAACGGAATATGTTCCAGCATCTCCTGGGTAACGAAGGATGAGATCCCACTAAGAGGCATCTCCTCCATACCCAGTTTGATATGGGACATCCAAAATAAAATGCCAATAATTTATATACATATGACCACAAGGGCTGTACAAAAGGACATTGGAAAAACAGATGGTCTATGGTTTCTGGCGCCTGGGAACAGAAAGTGCACAACCCTGTGGGATGTCTGTCCATATGTATCAGCTTGACATTTGTGGTAATCGCCCGCAACCAGAGTAAATAATCCACATCACAAACAAAAAAACCCACAAAAGAAGAATAAGCGTTTTTACGAATGCGTTTCCAGTCTCCAGGAGGAACAATATCCCCCCAGTAGAATGGAGCAGGGAAGTTATTAGCGAGTGAAAACTGTATATATCCCACCAGTTGCCGCAGAGATAAACCTTGAAAATGAACTCGATTATCGGAGTGGTCCAGAAAATATAAATCCACAACACATGTGGACGACGGAAGAGGAGCCGGCTGGGTAGACAAAATCGGCAACCACTCCACAGGCAACGCCTCCTTGAGCATATGAAAATGTGAAAAAATTGTGCGGGCATTGGCCAACGGGTCAGCGTCCGTACACATTTCAATCACTGCCCCCACCGGAAGAAAAGCAGGGAGCACCTCGTACATTAAATGACGGACCTGAACCAAACCTGCGTTAATAAATTCAGGAAAATGAAATGTTCGGTGGCGAACATCAACAATAGCCGGATTGAAAACAAAGGTTCATCAAAATTTGGGGAAAGAGGAGCTGGGACAATCCCTTTATCCCCAAGAAGAACCTTCCAGGCATGAAACATTTCCTGAATATAGAAAGGTAACGATTTCACAAAACGTGGCAAAATACGGCATTGAAGAATCCGAAAGCTAAAGAGAGATTACCATAACAAGAAAAAATCCAGAAAGAAGTTGTCGCAAGGTGGAAGGACAAGAAGCATCCAAACAACGCTGCAACAACTTCAAACGGAATGCGAGTTTACGAGTGTTAACATCAACCAAGTTGATACCTCCACAATCATAACTCCGAATCAGAATACCGTATGCCACTTTATGTATACCTCCCCGCCAAATAAAATCCAGTATACATTTGCGAAATCTAGCCTCAAACTGTCTTGGCAACGGGAGTATATTCAACGGGTACCATAACACCGATGCCACCAAGGAGTTCACCACAAGAGATTTACCCTTTAGCGACAAAGAACGAAATCGCCACGACACCAAGACACGAGATACCCTGCGCAATACACCCTGCCACGTATCTTGCAGCATGACATCGAAATTAGAGTGGAAAACTATTCCCAAAATCCGAATAGGATCCTGGGAAATTCTCAACTCACCAAGGACGAAGTCTGCAGAAGAGGCCAAACACCCAACCCACAAACCCTGACTCTTGGTCCAGTTGATCTTCCCACCAGTAGCTTTGCCAAAAGTTTGGCAGACATCCAACACATGCGGCAAAGATTCGGCGTCTCGTAAGGTTAAGGTGGTATCATCAGCATGCTGATAAGTAAGTGAAGGCGTGGTGAGTAGCACATCACCACCAATACCAGTAATATGTACATTATGGACTAACATATTTCGTAACGGTTCGACACTGAGAACGTAAAGTAGAGCAGACATGGGGCATCCTTGACGAATACCCCGAGTAATAGCAAAATCATTAGTGAGAAATCCATTAAACTTTACACAACTAGAAATAGAAGTATAGCAAAGACGAACCCAATGAACAAAAGTAGAACCAAAACCCATACGCAGAAGAAGTTGAAATAGATAGTCATAGGCCACCCGATCAAAAGCTTGCATCTGATCGAGCTTCAAAAAAGATTCCACCCTGGCCGGTACGTGCTAAAGATTGCAATAGCAAAACGAGTGTTAATGGAGTATCAGCAACGTCCCGTCCAGGTATACACCCGGATTGGTCATCTGAAACTAAACTGGAGATCACAGACGAAAGGCGACGAGCCAGCACTTTGGCCAAAAGCTTATAGTCAGTACAAAGCAATGTCAAAGGCCGGCTGTTAGCCGCCAACCGTCGATCCCCCCCTTTCGGGATAGGAACAATTACCCCAGAACACATTGTACGGAGCAACTGTGGAGAGTGAAACAGTTGAGACAAGACAGATAAAAAGTCGTCAACAAAAAGAGGTAGAAAATATTTGAAAAATTCGGAGGTAAAACCATCCAAACCAGGAGATTTGCCCAGCGGTAAACTGTCTAAAGCAGCGATAACTTCCGGAACCGTGAATGGAGCATCACAAATATTAGCTTGTTCACTGGAAAGAGTTCGATCAACAAATGAGAGAACTAAATCTATGTCTGCCTGCAGAACGATATCCTTAGAGTACAGTGCGGAATAATACTGATGTAAAACAGCAGCGATATCTTCCACACCGGACACCTCCACACCCCTATCAGTGAGCATGGATCTAAACTCAATTCTGCTTTGACGGACCTTTTCCATACGAAGAAAGTAAGATGTAGATCTCTCACCCTCCTCAAACCAACGAATATGAGATCGAATCCTCGCCCCCCTCTATGGTATCGTGATCCAAAGTCTCCAATGCATCTTCAAGTTCATACAATTTGACCTTAGATCTACCAGGGAAACGGGTCAGTTTTCGAAGCTCACGATTGATGGACGACTCAAGCTGACATTTGCGAGAACGGGATGCCCGCGCACGAAGAATCGAATAACGCTCGGTAAGTAAACGGAACGCGCATTTCAATTGTTCATACCATTTAATTTTATCAGTCCCATAAACTGACCAACTACGACTTCTGGCGATCAACAGCTTAATGGCTTTCACATATTCGGCATCCCTCAATAACTGGTTATTGAAGTGCCAGAAATTAGGACCTCTGACAATTGGTCGCAGAGTAAGGTCGAAGCCCAATAAAGCGTGATCTGTAGCAGGAAACCACAACGTACGGAAACGTTGGACAGTCCCCTGCAAGGTAGAAGAAAGCAAAACCCTGTCAATACGTGACGACATCATCTCACCATTAACAAAACGCTTCCATGTGAAACCAGGTGTAGTCGGCGATATGAGTGAATGCGCATCAAGCAAATCAAACCTATTAAGAAACTGGACAAAAGCCGAACGGCTGGCGTCTCGGTAGAAACGGACCGGAAATCGATCGCGTGCCACATCCACCACACAATTAAAATCTCCCACAACAAGCAATCCTGTGCAACCATCCAAACAATACTCCAAGTTTTGGAAAAATTCCCGTCGCTCGGAGATATCGCGAGGAGCGTACACAGATGATAACAGATAAGACAAAGACTCGAAACTGAATTTGACTGTCAGAACCCTACCCACCCCATCAGAAGAAACGAATGTAACATTATCACACAAAAAACTGCTGTACCAAGATGGCAACCCCTTGTCGGCCAGAAGTAGAATTATTAAAAAAAGCTACACCTGGCCAAAATTTCAGAACGACATCAGGAAAATCATCAGTAAAAAACGTTTCCTGTAAACAAACAACATCAAAATTAGTAACAAAGTAATCCAGATAATAAGACAGCTTACTAATATTACGCAACCCATTACAATTCAAAACTCCCACCCTTAGTAAATGTACCATGCTAAAGAGAAAGTAAAGGTACAAGAATTGAAAGGAAACTGTCACAAACACAAAAATAACAAGAATAAATGTAAAGATCTAAGCAAATATGCACAAAGTTCAAATAACAATAAATGACAGTCTTACACGAACTGAAACAAACAAACTGTCACAAAAAACACATTTAAGGCTGCGACACCGCCTTCGCCTTCGCCCGAGATATCCGTAGTATTGGCACGTCCGACACCCGTTTTCGTCCACTGCCCTTCTTAGAAGTGTCACCAGGAGACATTGCCACCACACTAGCATACCTCCAACGACGAGGAAGAGGCACCTCCACATCGCCGGCGGTACTCACACCACTAACCGGAAGTGGCGGGAAGTGACGATCAAAATTGCGACTTGCAGCAGGGGGGGTGACTACTTGCCCGTTCCCTGGCCCCACCAGAAACCGTCGATCGTCGGGCAGAAACATCGTCCACCACCCGATGGGTAGCTGCAGCCTTCTTTGAAAGGGGAACCTCCGAATCAACGCGTGGACAAACAGAAATGGTGTCAACATCATGAGGCACTGCACGAGAGGGAGCAGCCGTGTCTACTTTAGCGGCGTCACAAGAAGTAGTAGGCGTGGCCACTTCAGCGTCGTCACTAGAGGAAGTTCGAGGAACAACAAGCTTGGGACAACGTTGACGGACGTGTCCCTGCATATGACAATGTCGGCATATAAATTGGGGCAATCGCGATATAGATGATCCGCCCCAAACATAAATTACATACTTTTGACTGGCGATCATGCTTCACCTTTACCAATACCGCCTTGCCCAAAGGATCAAAACTTTACTACGTACGGCAAAGAGATACACTTCTCACTAAAACACACACGAACATGGCGTATACCTAAGTATATGCCCTGGTCCCTCTTCCACACAATAGGGCTTTTCACCTCACAATCATAATCTTTAAGTTTATTTAGAATAATATCATCGTCGATATATTCGGGTACGTCCATAAATGACACAGTAATAGTACGTTTAGTGACACCATTAGCCGAACAGTGCACACCATTTACAGTTAGACCAGCATCTATAGCCAGGTCCACATCGTCGGGAAGAACAAAAGTTACCTCATATCCACCCGGGCGAGGAACTACAGCAGTGACCGAAGCAGCACCAAACGTAGAAATAACAGAATGGATAACGTCCCCATGGCTTGAAGTTGTCGTTTCCACAAAAACTGTACGACGCATAACTTCCATGACCTTCTTGGTTGATGAAGACATCGTCAAACAACTAACAAAAAAATAAAAATCTAGCAAAAAAAAAAAAGAACTACACGCTCACTAGGCTTAGCTGTTAAATTTACACTAAGGCAATGAGGAGCTCGAAAAACACGTCTGTACTCGTTGACGAGAACCGGCGCTTTCAACGTGGTATGAACGATGACAGTTTAATTCTTTTCTTATTTGGTGTTTTAAGTGTTACTCTAAAGAAAATCGTTGTCGCAGCCCAAAATTTCCTAGCTGTGAAATATAAGAGATGCTTTAGGAATTCACTTTTACTGGAGGTCGCTGGAAAGTGGAGCCTGATAACTCTGGTTTGCGTTACACATCCCCGGAACAACACGAGTGTCATTACGGGGGTATGGAAACTGTCGCTCACAGGCGTGTGTGTCATTGACATGGAACACTTAAATTGATCAATTTAGCCTCTGAGAACTTTTCTCAAACGTCTTTTAGTCACATGTTGGTGTTTATGTCTTCTTTATATTTCTTTCGGACCTACTTTCGCAAAATCTGGTATTTTACTCTCGTTACACAGGCTCACATCCCATCACTTACAGATGTGTGTGCAGAATTTAGATTTTAACACGAGCTTGCATCGGGATTAGAATTATTTAATATTCACCTTCTTTTATTCGTCATTTGGCTATACACATTAATTTACCTGTGTTTATTAACGTGTATTTTGGTTTCCATCGGGAGAAGTCGTGTGTACTCGCCTTCGTCTCCCCTACGACAAAATAGTATTAAACGCTGGTTACCGTCTAGTGGGAGTGCCTCAGAAGTCGCTCTTTTGTCTCTCGCTAAAGAAGTGTATGGATATTAATGAAAGTACGTTGCAAAAACTGGGAATAATTCTCTGACGTTATAGAAACAGAATGAATAAAGGAACAGCACCTGTCACACTCGGCTACTACCGTTCGCGAGTCGGAAGCGTGCCACGTATCGAGTTCCTACTTATCTGAAACGTTTCCTTCGCGTTTTTCTTTCACTGCTAAGTTTTCAATTTTGCTTTTACTGTTTTGTAACTTTTTTTTTCTTGTTGTTTCTACTCACCTATTTTGTTTTATACTCCAATAGCAAAGACTCTTGTCGTTATTGGAAAGTTAATTTTCAAATGTACGTACATATAAAATAGATATTTGATTTATAAATAAGGTGTGCAATCGTCGGTGTCTCCGAGTAAAGTCTCTCTCTGCTGGGTTATATTTCTAGACAAAGTAATTTTACAAAACGTAGCGAACGAACGTTATGTAAGGAAACTCGAAATATTTGTCGCATCGCCTTTTCTGTGTAGCAGACAGAGCCCTCGACAATTGCTTTTCTTAGGCAAAACGTGCACGAGCGAGACAATTTTGTGAAATAGGGAAACGTTTTAAATTCCATCTGTATAAGACTGCCTTAGATTGATGTGGGCTGGATCTACTCATTAACGAAGTTTCTGTTTTGTAGATTTCGCACCCTTTGTGCATTCCGAAGATCGACCCGCTAAGATAGTTTATTTCTTTTCTCTCCAATGTACGTCTGATTGGAGGGGTTTGGTTTAAATTGAAATGGAACGCGGCTAACGCCACCTGCTTAGAGAGCTGCTACTTTTCTTGAACGATCGCAGGAAATGAATGTTTGAATTTCGTTTTCGAAGCGTGTTTTATCAACTGACTTGTTGATGGAAAAGTTGATTAGTTCCTATAACAAAAATGTTTTCCCAACAGTTTACCATAATAAATACCCAGTATTAAGGCACTTCAATTGAGTCAACCACTTTCTTTCTCTCTTTCGGGAAGGATTTTTTATCTCTTAAATCAGAAATTGTGAAAAAAGTGAGACGTATCGATCAGCTCTTTGCGAGACCTACAAATTTCAACGTGAAAAAAAAAAAAAAAAAGTCATCATCACCCGGTATTCCCAGGTGGTCACCCTCCCAAGTACTAACCGGGCCCGCCGTTGCTTAGCTTCGGTGATCGGACGAGAACCGGCTTTTTTTTTTTTTTTTCTCTTTATTTATCCCACCTCAACGAGGGGGGTATACACAGAAATACAACAAATAAAACACAAGTTAATGAATTAGCATGTAACAATAACTCTGTAGATTACCATGCTGAAAATTACCACAAAGTTAATAAAATTAAGGAAAAAGAAATAAAAGAGGTAATTGGAACAGCAGGTAATCCAACAAACATTATAATGAACATTAACAAACAAGAAATCAATGGATCTTTCATTGGTAACAAAAATATAATGAAATAACAACTTATCTTAACAACGTACACAAGAAATAACCTTGGGCACCTTGGGTTACCAAGCTACCAACATAAGAATACACAGAATAAAAAACATTTAATGAGTTATGTAACAAAGATCTATGATAATGAAGATATATATGTCTCCGTACACGCACTTTAAACATGGAAATTAAATGAATGACGCGATTTCGTGCCAAAGAAACTGAACGAGCAGAACATATAACCTGACGTGCCAAACTTGTAATTAAACGGAATATGTTCCAGCATCTCCTGGGTAACGAAGGATGAGATCCCACTAAGAGGCATCTCCTCCATACCCAGTTTGATATGGGACATCCAAAATAAAATGCCAATAATTTATATACATATGACCACAAGGGCTGTACAAAAGGACATTGGAAAAACAGATGGTCTATGGTTTCTGGCGCCTGGGAACAGAAAGTGCACAACCCTGTGGGATGTCTGTCCATATGTATCAGCTTGACATTTGTGGTAATCGCCCGCAACCAGAGTAAATAATCCACATCACAAACAAAAAAACCAACAAAAGAAGAATAAGCGTTTTTACGAATGCGTTTCCAGTCTCCAGGAGGAACAATATCCCCCCCCAGTAGAATGGAGCAGGGAAGTTATTAGCGAGTGAAAACTGTATATATCCCACCAGTTGCCGCAGAGATAAACCTTGAAAATGAACTCGATTATCGGAGTGGTCCAGAAAATATAAATCCACAACACATGTGGACGACGGAAGAGGAGCCGGCTGGGTAGACAAAATCGGCAACCACTCCACAGGCAACGCCTCCTTGAGCATATGAAAATGTGAAAAAATTGTGCGGGCATTGGCCAACGGGTCAGCGTCCGTACACATTTCAATCACTGCCCCCACCGGAAGAAAAGCAGGGAGCACCTCGTACATTAAATGACGGACCTGAACCAAACCTGCGTTAATAAATTCAGGAAAATGAAATGTTCGGTGGCGAACATCAACAATAGCCGGATTGAAAAACAAAGGTTCATCAAAATTTGGGGAAAGAGGAGCTGGGACAATCCCTTTATCCCCAAGAAGAACCTTCCAGGCATGAAACATTTCCTGAATATAGAAAGGTAACGATTTCACAAAACGTGGCAAAATACGGCATTGAAGAATCCGAAAGCTTAAAGAGAGATTACCATAACAAGAAAAAATCCAGAAAGAAGTTGTCGCAAGGTGGAAGGACAAGAAGCATCCAAACAACGCTGCAACAACTTCAAACGGAATGCGAGTTTACGAGTGTTAACATCAACCAAGTTGATACCTCCACAATCATAACTCCGAATCAGAATACCGTATGCCACTTTATGTATACCTCCCCGCCAAATAAAATCCAGTATACATTTGCGAAATCTAGCCTCAAACTGTCTTGGCAACGGGAGTATATTCAACGGGTACCATAACACCGATGCCACCAAGGAGTTCACCACAAGAGATTTACCCTTTAGCGACAAAGAACGAAATCGCCACGACACCAAGACACGAGATACCCTGCGCAATACACCCTGCCACGTATCTTGCAGCATGACATCGAAATTAGAGTGGAAAACTATTCCCAAAATCCGAATAGGATCCTGGGAAATTCTCAACTCACCAAGGACGAAGTCTGCAGAAGAGGCCAAACACCCAACCCACAAACCCTGACTCTTGGTCCAGTTGATCTTCCCACCAGTAGCTTTGCCAAAAGTTTGGCAGACATCCAACACATGCGGCAAAGATTCGGCGTCTCGTAAGGTTAAGGTGGTATCATCAGCATGCTGATAAGTAAGTGAAGGCGTGGTGAGTAGCACATCACCACCAATACCAGTAATATGTACATTATGGACTAACATATTTCGTAACGGTTCGACACTGAGAACGTAAAGTAGAGCAGACATGGGGCATCCTTGACGAATACCCCGAGTAATAGCAAAATCATTAGTGAGAAATCCATTAAACTTTACACAACTAGAAATAGAAGTATAGCAAAGACGAACCCAATGAACAAAAGTAGAACCAAAACCCATACGCAGAAGAAGTTGAAATAGATAGTCATAGGCCACCCGATCAAAAGCTTGCATCTGATCGAGCTTCAAAAAGATTCCACCCTGGCCGGTACGTGCTAAAGATTGCAATAGCAAAACGAGTGTTAATGGAGTATCAGCAACGTCCCGTCCAGGTATACACCCGGATTGGTCATCTGAAACTAAACTGGAGATCACAGACGAAAGGCGACGAGCCAGCACTTTGGCCAAAAGCTTATAGTCAGTACAAAGCAATGTCAAAGGCCGGCTGTTAGCCGCCAACCGTCGATCCCCCTTTCGGGATAGGAACAATTACCCCAGAACACATTGTACGGAGCAACTGTGGAGAGTGAAACAGTTGAGACAAGACAGATAAAAAGTCGTCAACAAAAGAGGTAGAAAATATTTGAAAAATTCGGAGGTAAAACCATCCAAACCAGGAGATTTGCCCAGCGGTAAACTGTCTAAAGCAGCGATAACTTCCGGAACCGTGAATGGAGCATCACAAATATTAGCTTGTTCACTGGAAAGAGTTCGATCAACAAATGAGAGAACTAAATCTATGTCTGCCTGCAGAACGATATCCTTAGAGTACAGTGCGGAATAATACTGATGTAAAACAGCAGCGATATCTTCCACACCGGACACCTCCACACCCCTATCAGTGAGCATGGATCTAAACTCAATTCTGCTTTGACGGACCTTTTCCATACGAAGAAAGTAAGACGTAGATCTCTCACCCTCCTCAAACCAACGAATATGAGATCGAATCCTCGCCCCCTCTATGGTATCGTGATCCAAAGTCTCCAATGCATCTTCAAGTTCATACAATTTGACCTTAGATCTACCAGGGAAACGGGTCAGTTTTCGAAGCTCACGATTGATGGACGACTCAAGCTGACATTTGCGAGAACGGGATGCCCGCGCACGAAGAATCGAATAACGCTCGGTAAGTAAACGGAACGCGCATTTCAATTGTTCATACCATTTAATTTTATCAGTCCCATAAACTGACCAACTACGACTTCTGGCGATCAACAGCTTAATGGCTTTCACATATTCGGCATCCCTCAATAACTGGTTATTGAAGTGCCAGAAATTAGGACCTCTGACAATTGGTCGCAGAGTAAGGTCGAAGCCCAATAAAGCGTGATCTGTAGCAGGAAACCACAACGTACGGAAACGTTGGACAGTCCCCTGCAAGGTAGAAGAAAGCAAAACCCTGTCAATACGTGACGACATCATCTCACCATTAACAAAACGCTTCCATGTGAAACCAGGTGTAGTCGGCGATATGAGTGAATGCGCATCAAGCAAATCAAACCTATTAAGAAACTGGACAAAAGCCGAACGGCTGGCGTCTCGGTAGAAACGGACCGGAAATCGATCGCGTGCCACATCCACCACACAATTAAAATCTCCCACAACAAGCAATCCTGTGCAACCATCCAAACAATACTCCAAGTTTTGGAAAAATTCCCGTCGCTCGGAGATATCGCGAGGAGCGTACACAGATGATAACAGATAAGACAAAGACTCGAAACTGAATTTGACTGTCAGAACCCTACCCACCCCATCAGAAGAAACGAATGTAACATTATCACACAAAACTGCTGTACCAAGATGGCAACCCTTGTCGGCCAGAAGTAGAATTATTAAAAAAAGCTACACCTGGCCAAAATTTCAGAACGACATCAGGAAAATCATCAGTAAAAAACGTTTCCTGTAAACAAACAACATCAAAATTAGTAACAAAGTAATCCAGATAATAAGACAGCTTACTAATATTACGCAACCCATTACAATTCAAAACTCCCACCCTTAGTAAATGTACCATGCTAAAGAGAAAGTAAAGGTACAAGAATTGAAAGGAAACTGTCACAAACACAAAAATAACAAGAATAAATGTAAAGATCTAAGCAAATATGCACAAAGTTCAAATAACAATAAATGACAGTCTTACACGAACTGAAACAAACAAACTGTCACAAAAAAAAACACATTTAAGGCTGCGACACCGCCTTCGCCTTCGCCCGAGATATCCGTAGTATTGGCACGTCCGACACCCGTTTTCGTCCACTGCCCTTCTTAGAAGTGTCACCAGGAGACATTGCCACCACACTAGCATACCTCCAACGACGAGGAAGAGGCACCTCCACATCGCCGGCGGTACTCACACCACTAACCGGAAGTGGCGGGAAGTGACGATCAAAATTGCGACTTGCAGCAGGGGGGTGACTACTTGCCCGTTCCCTGGCCCCACCAGAAACCGTCGATCGTCGGGCAGAAACATCGTCCACCACCCGATGGGTAGCTGCAGCCTTCTTTGAAAGGGGAACCTCCGAATCAACGCGTGGACAAACAGAAATGGTGTCAACATCATGAGGCACTGCACGAGAGGGAGCAGCCGTGTCTACTTTAGCGGCGTCACAAGAAGTAGTAGGCGTGGCCACTTCAGCGTCGTCACTAGAGGAAGTTCGAGGAACAACAAGCTTGGGACAACGTTGACGGACGTGTCCCTGCATATGACAATGTCGGCATATAAATTGGGGGCAATCGCGATATAGATGATCCGCCCCCAAACATAAATTACATACTTTTGACTGGCGATCATGCTTCACTTTTACCAATACCGCCTTGCCCAAAGGATCAAAAACTTTTACTACGTACGGCAAAGAGATACACTTCTCACTAAAACACACACGAACATGGCGTATACCTAAGTATATGCCCTGGTCCCTCTTCCACACAATAGGGCTTTTCACCTCACAATCATAATCTTTAAGTTTATTTAGAATAATATCATCGTCGATATATTCGGGTACGTCCATAAATGACACAGTAATAGTACGTTTAGTGACACCATTAGCCGAACAGTGCACACCATTTACAGTTAGACCAGCATCTATAGCCAGGTCCACATCGTCGGGAAGAACAAAAGTTACCTCATATCCACCCGGGCGAGGAACTACAGCAGTGACCGAAGCAGCACCAAACGTAGAAATAACAGAATGGATAACGTCCCCATGGCTTGAAGTTGTCGTTTCCACAAAAACTGTACGACGCATAACTTCCATGACCTTCTTGGTTGATGAAGACATCGTCAAACAACTTGGAAAAATAAAAATCTAGCAAAAAAAAAAAAGAACTACACGCTCACTAGGCTTAGCTGTTAAATTTACACTAAGGCAATGAGGAGCTCGAAAACACGTCTGTACTCGTTGACGAGAACCGGCGCTTTCAACGTGGTATGAACGATGACAGTTTAATTCTTTTCTTATTTGGTGTTTTAAGTGTTACTCTAAAAGAAAATCGTTGTCGCAGCCCAAAATTTCCTAGCTGTGAAATATAAGAGATGCTTTAGGAATTCACTTTTACTGGAGGTCGCTGGAAAGTGGAGCCTGATAACTCTGGTTTGCGTTACACATCCCCGGAACAACACGAGTGTCATTACGGGGGTATGGAAACTGTCGCTCACAGGCGTGTGTGTCATTGACATGGAACACTTAAATTGATCAATTTAGCCTCTGAGAACTTTTCTCAAACGTCTTTTAGTCACATGTTGGTGTTTATGTCTTCTTTATATTTCTTTCGGACCTACTTTCGCAAAATCTGGTATTTTACTCTCGTTACACAGGCTCACATCCCATCACTTACAGATGTGTGTGCAGAATTTAGATTTTAACACGAGCTTGCATCGGGATTAGAATTATTTAATATTCACCTTCTTTTATTCGTCATTTGGCTATACACATTAATTTACCTGTGTTTATTAACGTGTATTTTGGTTTCCATCGGGAGAAGTCGTGTGTACTCGCCTTCGTCTCCCCCTACGACAAAATAGTATTAAACGCTGGTTACCGTCTAGTGGGAGTGCCTCAGAAGTCGCTCTTTTGTCTCTCGCTAAAGAAGTGTATGGATATTAATGAAAGTACGTTGCAAAACTGGGAATAATTCTCTGACGTTATAGAAACAGAATGAATAAAGGAACAGCACCTGTCACACTCGGCTACTACCGTTCGCGAGTCGGAAGCGTGCCACGTATCGAGTTCCTACTTATCTGAAACGTTTCCTTCGCGTTTTTCTTTCACTGCTAAGTTTTCAATTTTGCTTTTACTGTTTTGTAACTTTTTTTTCTTGTTGTTTCTACTCACCTATTTTGTTTTATACCCAATAGCAAAGACTCTTGTCGTTATTGGAAAGTTAATTTTCAAATGTACGTACATATAAAATAGATATTTGATTTATAAATAAGGTGTGCAATCGTCGGTGTCTCCGAGTAAAGTCTCTCTCTGCTGGGTTATATTTCTAGACAAAGTAATTTTACAAAACGTAGCGAACGAACGTTATGTAAGGAAACTCGAAATATTTGTCGCATCGCCTTTTCTGTGTAGCAGACAGATCCCTCGACAATTGCTTTTCTTAGGCAAAACGTGCACGAGCGAGACAATTTTGTGAAATAGGGAAACGTTTTAAATTCCATCTGTATAAGACTGCCTTAGATTGATGTGGGCTGGATCTACTCATTAACGAAGTTTATGTTTTGTAGATTTCGCACCCTTTGTGCATTCCGAAGATCGACCCGCGAAGATAGTTTATTTCTTTTCTCTTCAATATACGTCTGATTGAGGGGTTTGGTTTAAAGTGAAATGGAACGCGGCTCACGCCACCTGCTTAGAGAGCTGCTACTTTTCTTCAACGATATTCTAGACAAAGTAATTTTACAAAACGTAGCGAACGAACGTTATGTAAGGAAACTCGAAATATTTGTCGCATCGCCTTTTCTGTGTAGCAGACAGAGCCCTCGACAATTGCTTTTTTTCTTAGGCAAAACGTGCACGAGCGAGACAATTTTGTGAAATAGGGAAACGTTTTAAATTCCATCTGTATAAGACTGCCTTAGATTGATGTGGGCTGGATCTACTCATTAACGAAGTTTCTGTTTTGTAGATTTCGCACCCTTTGTGCATTCCGAAGATCGACCCGCTAAGATAGTTTATTTCTTTTCTCTCCAATGTACGTCTGATTGGAGGGGTTTGGTTTAAATTGAAATGGAACGCGGCTAACGCCACCTGCTTAGAGAGCTGCTACTTTTCTTGAACGATCGCAGGAAATGAATGTTTGAATTTCGTTTTCGAAGCGTGTTTTATCAACTGACTTGTTGATGGAAAAGTTGATTAGTTCCTATAACAAAAATGTTTTCCCAACAGTTTACCATAATAAATACCCAGTATTAAAACACTTCAATTGAGTCAACCACTTTCTTTCTCTCTTTCGGGAAGGATTTTTTATCTCTTAAATCAGAAATTGTGATAAAGTGAGACGTATCGATCAGCTCTTTGCGAGTCCTACAAATTTCAACGTGAAAAAAAAAAAAAAAAAGTCATCATCACCCGGTATTCCCAGGTGGTCACCCTCCCAAGTACTAACCGGGCCCGCCGTTGCTTAGCTTCGGTGATCGGACGAGAACCGGCTTTTTTTTTTTTTTCTCTTTATTTATCCCACCTCAACGAGGGGGTATACACAGAAATACAACAAATAAAACACAAGTTAATGAATTAGCATGTAACAATAACTCTATAGATTACCATGCTGAAAATTACCACAAAGTTAATAAAATTAAGGAAAAAGAAATAAAAGAGGTAATTGGAACAGCAGGTAATCCAACAAACATTATAATGAACATTAACAAACAAGAAATCAATGGATCTTTCATTGGTAACAAAAATATAATGAAATAACAACTTATCTTAACAACGTACACAAGAAATAACCTTGGGCACCTTGGGTTACCAAGCTACCAACATAAGAATACACAGAATAAAAAACATTTAATGAGTTATGTAACAAAGATCTATGATAATGAAGATATATATGTCTCCGTACACGCACTTTAAACATGGAAATTAAATGAATGACGCGATTTCGTGCCAAAGAAACTGAACGAGCAGAACATATAACCTGACGTGCCAAACTTGTAATTAAACGGAATATGTTCCAGCATCTCCTGGGTAACGAAGGATGAGATCCCACTAAGAGGCATCTCCTCCATACCCAGTTTGATATGGGACATCCAAAATAAAATGCCAATAATTTATATACATATGACCACAAGGGCTGTACAAAAGGACATTGGAAAAACAGATGGTCTATGGTTTCTGGCGCCTGGGAACAGAAAGTGCACAACCCTGTGGGATGTCTGTCCATATGTATCAGCTTGACATTTGTGGTAATCGCCCGCAACCAGAGTAAATAATCCACATCACAAACAAAAAAACCAACAAAAGAAGAATAAGCGTTTTTACGAATGCGTTTCCAGTCTCCAGGAGGAACAATATCCCCCCAGTAGAATGGAGCAGGGAAGTTATTAGCGAGTGAAAACTGTATATATCCCACCAGTTGCCGCAGAGATAAACCTTGAAAATGAACTCGATTATCAGAGTGGTCCAGAAAATATAAATCCACAACACATGTGGACGACGGAAGAGGAGCCGGCTGGGTAGACAAAATCGGCAACCACTCCACAGGCAACGCCTCCTTGAGCATATGAAAATGTGAAAAATTGTGCGGGCATTGGCCAACGGGTCAGCGTCCGTACACATTTCAATCACTGCCCCCACCGGAAGAAAAGCAGGGAGCACCTCGTACATTAAATGACGGACCTGAACCAAACCTGCGTTAATAAATTCAGGAAAATGAAATGTTCGGTGGCGAACATCAACAATAGCCGGATTGAAAACAAAGGTTCATCAAAATTTGGGGAAAGAGGAGCTGGGACAATCCCTTTATCCCCAAGAAGAACCTTCCAGGCATGAAACATTTCCTGAATATAGAAAGGTAACGATTTCACAAAACGTGGCAAAATACGGCATTGAAGAATCCGAAAGCTTAAAGAGAGATTACCATAACAAGAAAAAATCCAGAAAGAAGTTGTCGCAAGGTGGAAGGACAAGAAGCATCCAAACAACGCTGCAACAACTTCAAACGGAATGCGAGTTTACGAGTGTTAACATCAACCAAGTTGATACCTCCACAATCATAACTCCGAATCAGAATACCGTATGCCACTTTATGTATACCTCCCCGCCAAATAAAATCCAGTATACATTTGCGAAATCTAGCCTCAAACTGTCTTGGCAACGGGAGTATATTCAACGGGTACCATAACACCGATGCCACCAAGGAGTTCACCACAAGAGATTTACCCTTTAGCGACAAAGAACGAAATCGCCACGACACCAAGACACGAGATACCCTGCGCAATACACCCTGCCACGTATCTTGCAGCATGACATCGAAATTAGAGTGGAAAACTATTCCCAAAATCCGAATAGGATCCTGGGAAATTCTCAACTCACCAAGGACGAAGTCTGCAGAAGAGGCCAAACACCCAACCCACAAACCCTGACTCTTGGTCCAGTTGATCTTCCCACCAGTAGCTTTGCCAAAAGTTTGGCAGACATCCAACACATGCGGCAAAGATTCGGCGTCTCGTAAGGTTAAGGTGGTATCATCAGCATGCTGATAAGTAAGTGAAGGCGTGGTGAGTAGCACATCACCACCAATACCAGTAATATGTACATTATGGACTAACATATTTCGTAACGGTTCGACACTGAGAACGTAAAGTAGAGCAGACATGGGGCATCCTTGACGAATACCCCGAGTAATAGCAAAATCATTAGTGAGAAATCCATTAAACTTTACACAACTAGAAATAGAAGTATAGCAAAGACGAACCCAATGAACAAAAGTAGAACCAAAACCCATACGCAGAAGAAGTTGAAATAGATAGTCATAGGCCACCCGATCAAAAGCTTGCATCTGATCGAGCTTCAAAAAGATTCCACCCTGGCCGGTACGTGCTAAAGATTGCAATAGCAAAACGAGTGTTAATGGAGTATCAGCAACGTCCCGTCCAGGTATACACCCGGATTGGTCATCTGAAACTAAACTGGAGATCACAGACGAAAGGCGACGAGCCAGCACTTTGGCCAAAAGCTTATAGTCAGTACAAAGCAATGTCAAAGGCCGGCTGTTAGCCGCCAACCGTCGATCCCCCCTTTCGGGATAGGAACAATTACCCCAGAACACATTGTACGGAGCAACTGTGGAGAGTGAAACAGTTGAGACAAGACAGATAAAAGTCGTCAACAAAAAGAGGTAGAAAATATTTGAAAAATTCGGAGGTAAAACCATCCAAACCAGGAGATTTGCCCAGCGGTAAACTGTCTAAAGCAGCGATAACTTCCGGAACCGTGAATGGAGCATCACAAATATTAGCTTGTTCACTGGAAAGAGTTCGATCAACAAATGAGAGAACTAAATCTATGTCTGCCTGCAGAACGATATCCTTAGAGTACAGTGCGGAATAATACTGATGTAAAACAGCAGCGATATCTTCCACACCGGACACCTCCACACCCCTATCAGTGAGCATGGATCTAAACTCAATTCTGCTTTGACGGACCTTTTCCATACGAAGAAAGTAAGACGTAGATCTCTCACCCTCCTCAAACCAACGAATATGAGATCGAATCCTCGCCCCCTCTATGGTATCGTGATCCAAAGTCTCCAATGCATCTTCAAGTTCATACAATTTGACCTTAGATCTACCAGGGAAACGGGTCAGTTTTCGAAGCTCACGATTGATGGACGACTCAAGCTGACATTTGCGAGAACGGGATGCCCGCGCACGAAGAATCGAATAACGCTCGGTAAGTAAACGGAACGCGCATTTCAATTGTTCATACCATTTAATTTTATCAGTCCCATAAACTGACCAACTACGACTTCTGGCGATCAACAGCTTAATGGCTTTCACATATTCGGCATCCCTCAATAACTGGTTATTGAAGTGCCAGAAATTAGGACCTCTGACAATTGGTCGCAGAGTAAGGTCGAAGCCCAATAAAGCGTGATCTGTAGCAGGAAACCACAACGTACGGAAACGTTGGACAGTCCCCTGCAAGGTAGAAGAAAGCAAAACCCTGTCAATACGTGACGACATCATCTCACCATTAACAAAACGCTTCCATGTGAAACCAGGTGTAGTCGGCGATATGAGTGAATGCGCATCAAGCAAATCAAACCTATTAAGAAACTGGACAAAAGCCGAACGGCTGGCGTCTCGGTAGAAACGGACCGGAAATCGATCGCGTGCCACATCCACCACACAATTAAAATCTCCCACAACAAGCAATCCTGTGCAACCATCCAAACAATACTCCAAGTTTTGGAAAAATTCCCGTCGCTCGGAGATATCGCGAGGAGCGTACACAGATGATAACAGATAAGACAAAGACTCGAAACTGAATTTGACTGTCAGAACCCTACCCACCCCATCAGAAGAAACGAATGTAACATTATCACACAAAACTGCTGTACCAAGATGGCAACCCTTGTCGGCCAGAAGTAGAATTATTAAAAAAGCTACACCTGGCCAAAATTCCAGAACGACATCAGGAAAATCATCAGTAAAAAACGTTTCCTGTAAACAAACAACATCAAAATTAGTAACAAAGTAATCCAGATAATAAGACAGCTTACTAATATTACGCAACCCATTACAATTCAAAACTCCCACCCTTAGTAAATGTACCATGCTAAAGAGAAAGTAAAGGTACAAGAATTGAAAGGAAACTGTCACAAACACAAAAATAACAAGAATAAATGTAAAGATCTAAGCAAATATGCACAAAGTTCAAATAACAATAAATGACAGTCTTACACGAACTGAAACAAACAAACTGTCACAAAAACACATTTAAGGCTGCGACACCGCCTTCGCCTTCGCCCGAGATATCCGTAGTATTGGCACGTCCGACACCCGTTTTCGTCCACTGCCCTTCTTAGAAGTGTCACCAGGAGACATTGCCACCACACTAGCATACCTCCAACGACGAGGAAGAGGCACCTCCACATCGCCGGCGGTACTCACACCACTAACCGGAAGTGGCGGGAAGTGACGATCAAAATTGCGACTTGCAGCAGGGGTGACTACTTGCCCGTTCCCTGGCCCCACCAGAAACCGTCGATCGTCGGGCAGAAACATCGTCCACCACCCGATGGGTAGCTGCAGCCTTCTTTGAAAGGGGAACCTCCGAATCAACGCGTGGACAAACAGAAATGGTGTCAACATCATGAGGCACTGCACGAGAGGGAGCAGCCGTGTCTACTTCAGCGGCGTCACGAGAAGTAGTAGGCGTGGCCACTTCAGCGTCGTCACTAGAGGAAGTTCGAGGAACAACAAGCTTGGGACAACGTTGACGGACGTGTCCCTGCATATGACAATGTCGGCATATAAATTGGGGCAATCGCGATATAGATGATCCGCCCCAAACATAAATTACATACTTTTGACTGGCGATCATGCTTCACTTTTACCAATACCGCCTTGCCCAAAGGATCAAAACTTTTACTACGTACGGCAAAGAGATACACTTCTCACTAAAACACACACGAACATGGCGTATACCTAAGTATATGCCCTGGTCCCTCTTCCACACAATAGGGCTTTTCACCTCACAATCATAATCTTTAAGTTTATTTAGAATAATATCATCGTCGATATATTCGGGTACGTCCATAAATGACACAGTAATAGTACGTTTAGTGACACCATTAGCCGAACAGTGCACACCATTTACAGTTAGACCAGCATCTATAGCCAGGTCCACATCGTCGGGAAGAACAAAAGTTACCTCATATCCACCCGGGCGAGGAACTACGGCAGTGACCGAAGCAGCACCAAACGTAGAAATAACAGAATGGATAACGTCCCCATGGCTTGAAGTTGTCGTTTCCACAAAAACTGTACGACGCATAACTTCCATGACCTTCTTGGTTGATGAAGACATCGTCAAACAACTTGGAAAAATAAAAATCTAGCAAAAAAAAAAAAAGAACTACACGCTCACTAGGCTTAGCTGTTAAATTTACACTAAGGCAATGAGGAGCTCGAAAACACGTCTGTACTCGTTGACGAGAACCGGCGCTTTCAACGTGGTATGAACGATGACAGTTTAATTCTTTTCTTATTTGGTGTTTTAAGTGTTACTCTAAAAGAAAATCGTTGTCGCAGCCCAAAATTTCCTAGCTGTGAAATATAAGAGATGCTTTAGGAATTCACTTTTACTGGAGGTCGCTGGAAAGTGGAGCCTGATAACTCTGGTTTGCGTTACACATCCCCGGAACAACACGAGTGTCATTACGGGGGTATGGAAACTGTCGCTCACAGGCGTGTGTGTCATTGACATGGAACACTTAAATTGATCAATTTAGCCTCTGAGAACTTTTCTCAAACGTCTTTTAGTCACATGTTGGTGTTTATGTCTTCTTTATATTTCTTTCGGACCTACTTTCGCAAAATCTGGTATTTTACTCTCGTTACACAGGCTCACATCCCATCACTTACAGATGTGTGTGCAGAATTTAGATTTTAACACGAGCTTGCATCGGGATTAGAATTATTTAATATTCACCTTCTTTTATTCGTCATTTGGCTATACACATTAATTTACCTGTGTTTATTAACGTGTATTTTGGTTTCCATCGGGAGAAGTCGTGTGTACTCGCCTTCGTCTCTCCCTACGACAAAATAGTATTAAACGCTGGTTACCGTCTAGTGGGAGTGCCTCAGAAGTCGCTCTTTTGTCTCTCGCTAAAGAAGTGTATGGATATTAATGAAAGTACGTTGCAAAAACTGGGAATAATTCTCTGACGTTATAGAAACAGAATGAATAAAGGAACAGCACCTGTCACACTCGGCTACTACCGTTCGCGAGTCGGAAGCGTGCCACGTATCGAGTTCCTACTTATCTGAAACGTTTCCTTCGCGTTTTTCTTTCACTGCTAAGTTTTCAATTTTGCTTTTACTGTTTTGTAACTTTTTTTTCTTGTTGTTTCTACTCACCTATTTTGTTTTATACTCCAATAGCAAAGACTCTTGTCGTTATTGGAAAGTTAATTTTCAAATGTACGTACATATAAAATAGATATTTGATTTATAAATAAGGTGTGCAATCGTCGGTGTCTCCGAGTAAAGTCTCTCTCTGCTGGGTTATATTTCTAGACAAAGTAATTTTACAAAACGTAGCGAACGAACGTTATGTAAGGAAACTCGAAATATTTGTCGCATCGCCTTTTCTGTGTAGCAGACAGATCCCTCGACAATTGCTTTTCTTAGGCAAAACGTGCACGAGCGAGACAATTTTGTGAAATAGGGAAACGTTTTAAATTCCATCTGTATAAGACTGCCTTAGATTGATGTGGGCTGGATCTACTCATTAACGAAGTTTATGTTTTGTAGATTTCGCACCCTTTGTGCATTCCGAAGATCGACCCGCGAAGATAGTTTATTTCTTTTCTCTTCAATATACGTCTGATTGGAGGGGTTTCGTTTAAAGTGAAATGGAACGCGGCTCACGCCACCTGCTTAGAGAGCTGCTACTTTTCTTCAACGATATTTCTAGACAAAGTAATTTTACAAAACGTAGCGAACGAACGTTATGTAAGGAAACTCGAAATATTTGTCGCATCGCCTTTTCTGTGTAGCAGACAGAGCCCTCGACAATTGCTTTTCTTAGGCAAAACGTGCACGAGCGAGACAATTTTGTGAAATAGGGAAACGTTTTAAATTCCATCTGTATAAGACTGCCTTAGATTGATGTGGGCTGGATCTACTCATTAACGAAGTTTCTGTTTTGTAGATTTCGCACCCTTTGTGCATTCCGAAGATCGACCCGCTAAGATAGTTTATTTCTTTTCTCTCCAATGTACGTCTGATTGAGGGGTTTGGTTTAAATTGAAATGGAACGCGGCTAACGCCACCTGCTTAGAGAGCTGCTACTTTTCTTGAACGATCGCAGGAAATGAATGTTTGAATTTCGTTTTCGAAGCGTGTTTTATCAACTGACTTGTTGATGGAAAAGTTGATTAGTTCCTATAACAAAATGTTTTCCCAACAGTTTACCATAATAAATACCCAGTATTAAGGCACTTCAATTGAGTCAACCACTTTCTTTTCTCTCTTTCGGGAAGGATTTTTTATCTCTTAAATCAGAAATTGTGAAAAAAGTGAGACGTATCGATCAGCTCTTTGCGAGACCTACAAATTTCAACGTGAAAAAAAAAAAAAAAAAGTCATCATCACCCGGTATTCCCAGGTGGTCACCCTCCCAAGTACTAACCGGGCCCGCCGTTGCTTAGCTTCGGTGATCGGACGAGAACCGGCTTTTTTTTTTTTTTTCTCTTTATTTATCCCACCTCAACGAGGGGGTATACACAGAAATACAACAAATAAAACACAAGTTAATGAATTAGCATGTAACAATAACTCTATAGATTACCATGCTGAAAATTACCACAAAGTTAATAAAATTAAGGAAAAAGAAATAAAAGAGGTAATTGGAACAGCAGGTAATCCAACAAACATTATAATGAACATTAACAAACAAGAAATCAATGGATCTTTCATTGGTAACAAAAATATAATGAAATAACAACTTATCTTAACAACGTACACAAGAATAACCTTGGGCACCTTGGGTTACCAAGCTACCAACATAAGAATACACAGAATAAAAAACATTTAATGAGTTATGTAACAAAGATCTATGATAATGAAGATATATATGTCTCCGTACACGCACTTTAAACATGGAAATTAAATGAATGACGCGATTTCGTGCCAAAGAAACTGAACGAGCAGAACATATAACCTGACGTGCCAAACTTGTAATTAAACGGAATATGTTCCAGCATCTCCTGGTAACGAAGGATGAGATCCCACTAAGAGGCATCTCCTCCATACCCAGTTTGATATGGGACATCCAAAATAAAATGCCAATAATTTATATACATATGACCACAAGGGCTGTACAAAAGGACATTGGAAAAACAGATGGTCTATGGTTTCTGGCGCCTGGGAACAGAAAGTGCACAACCCTGTGGGATGTCTGTCCATATGTATCAGCTTGACATTTGTGGTAATCGCCCGCAACCAGAGTAAATAATCCACATCACAAACAAAAAAACCAACAAAAGAAGAATAAGCGTTTTACGAATGCGTTTCCAGTCTCCAGGAGGAACAATATCCCCCCAGTAGAATGGAGCAGGGAAGTTATTAGCGAGTGAAAACTGTATATATCCCACCAGTTGCCGCAGAGATAAACCTTGAAAATGAACTCGATTATCGGAGTGGTCCAGAAAATATAAATCCACAACACATGTGGACGACGGAAGAGGAGCCGGCTGGGTAGACAAAATCGGCAACCACTCCACAGGCAACGCCTCCTTGAGCATATGAAAATGTGAAAAAATTGTGCGGGCATTGGCCAACGGGTCAGCGTCCGTACACATTTCAATCACTGCCCCCACCGGAAGAAAAGCAGGGAGCACCTCGTACATTAAATGACGGACCTGAACCAAACCTGCGTTAATAAATTCAGGAAAATGAAATGTTCGGTGGCGAACATCAACAATAGCCGGATTGAAAACAAAGGTTCATCAAAATTTGGGGAAAGAGGAGCTGGGACAATCCCTTTATCCCCAAGAAGAACCTTCCAGGCATGAAACATTTCCTGAATATAGAAAGGTAACGATTTCACAAAACGTGGCAAAATACGGCATTGAAGAATCCGAAAGCTTAAAGAGAGATTACCATAACAAGAAAAAATCCAGAAAGAAGTTGTCGCAAGGTGGAAGGACAAGAAGCATCCAAACAACGCTGCAACAACTTCAAACGGAATGCGAGTTTACGAGTGTTAACATCAACCAAGTTGATACCTCCACAATCATAACTCCGAATCAGAATACCGTATGCCACTTTATGTATACCTCCCCGCCAAATAAAATCCAGTATACATTTGCGAAATCTAGCCTCAAACTGTCTTGGCAACGGGAGTATATTCAACGGGTACCATAACACCGATGCCACCAAGGAGTTCACCACAAGAGATTTACCCTTTAGCGACAAAGAACGAAATCGCCACGACACCAAGACACGAGATACCCTGCGCAATACACCCTGCCACGTATCTTGCAGCATGACATCGAAATTAGAGTGGAAAACTATTCCCAAAATCCGAATAGGATCCTGGGAAATTCTCAACTCACCAAGGACGAAGTCTGCAGAAGAGGCCAAACACCCAACCCACAAACCCTGACTCTTGGTCCAGTTGATCTTCCCACCAGTAGCTTTGCCAAAAGTTTGGCAGACATCCAACACATGCGGCAAAGATTCGGCGTCTCGTAAGGTTAAGGTGGTATCATCAGCATGCTGATAAGTAAGTGAAGGCGTGGTGAGTAGCACATCACCACCAATACCAGTAATATGTACATTATGGACTAACATATTTCGTAACGGTTCGACACTGAGAACGTAAAGTAGAGCAGACATGGGGCATCCTTGACGAATACCCCGAGTAATAGCAAAATCATTAGTGAGAAATCCATTAAACTTTACACAACTAGAAATAGAAGTATAGCAAAGACGAACCCAATGAACAAAAGTAGAACCAAAACCCATACGCAGAAGAAGTTGAAATAGATAGTCATAGGCCACCCGATCAAAAGCTTGCATCTGATCGAGCTTCAAAAAGATTCCACCCTGGCCGGTACGTGCTAAAGATTGCAATAGCAAAACGAGTGTTAATGGAGTATCAGCAACGTCCCGTCCAGGTATACACCCGGATTGGTCATCTGAAACTAAACTGGAGATCACAGACGAAAGGCGACGAGCCAGCACTTTGGCCAAAAGCTTATAGTCAGTACAAAGCAATGTCAAAGGCCGGCTGTTAGCCGCCAACCGTCGATCCCCCCTTTCGGGATAGGAACAATTACCCCAGAACACATTGTACGGAGCAACTGTGGAGAGTGAAACAGTTGAGACAAGACAGATAAAAAGTCGTCAACAAAAAGAGGTAGAAAATATTTGAAAAATTCGGAGGTAAAACCATCCAAACCAGGAGATTTGCCCAGCGGTAAACTGTCTAAAGCAGCGATAACTTCCGGAACCGTGAATGGAGCATCACAAATATTAGCTTGTTCACTGGAAAGAGTTCGATCAACAAATGAGAGAACTAAATCTATGTCTGCCTGCAGAACGATATCCTTAGAGTACAGTGCGGAATAATACTGATGTAAAACAGCAGCGATATCTTCCACACCGGACACCTCCACACCCCTATCAGTGAGCATGGATCTAAACTCAATTCTGCTTTGACGGACCTTTTCCATACGAAGAAAGTAAGATGTAGATCTCTCACCCTCCTCAAACCAACGAATATGAGATCGAATCCTCGCCCCCTCTATGGTATCGTGATCCAAAGTCTCCAATGCATCTTCAAGTTCATACAATTTGACCTTAGATCTACCAGGGAAACGGGTCAGTTTTCGAAGCTCACGATTGATGGACGACTCAAGCTGACATTTGCGAGAACGGGATGCCCGCGCACGAAGAATCGAATAACGCTCGGTAAGTAAACGGAACGCGCATTTCAATTGTTCATACCATTTAATTTTATCAGTCCCATAAACTGACCAACTACGACTTCTGGCGATCAACAGCTTAATGGCTTTCACATATTCGGCATCCCTCAATAACTGGTTATTGAAGTGCCAGAAATTAGGACCTCTGACAATTGGTCGCAGAGTAAGGTCGAAGCCCAATAAAGCGTGATCTGTAGCAGGAAACCACAACGTACGGAAACGTTGGACAGTCCCCTGCAAGGTAGAAGAAAGCAAAACCCTGTCAATACGTGACGACATCATCTCACCATTAACAAAACGCTTCCATGTGAAACCAGGTGTAGTCGGCGATATGAGTGAATGCGCATCAAGCAAATCAAACCTATTAAGAAACTGGACAAAAGCCGAACGGCTGGCGTCTCGGTAGAAACGGACCGGAAATCGATCGCGTGCCACATCCACCACACAATTAAAATCTCCCACAACAAGCAATCCTGTGCAACCATCCAAACAATACTCCAAGTTTTGGAAAAATTCCCGTCGCTCGGAGATATCGCGAGGAGCGTACACAGATGATAACAGATAAGACAAAGACTCGAAACTGAATTTGACTGTCAGAACCCTACCCACCCCATCAGAAGAAACGAATGTAACATTATCACACAAAAACTGCTGTACCAAGATGGCAACCCCTTGTCGGCCAGAAGTAGAATTATTAAAAAAAGCTACACCTGGCCAAAATTTCAGAACGACATCAGGAAAATCATCAGTAAAAAACGTTTCCTGTAAACAAACAACATCAAAATTAGTAACAAAGTAATCCAGATAATAAGACAGCTTACTAATATTACGCAACCCATTACAATTCAAAACTCCCACCCTTAGTAAATGTACCATGCTAAAGAGAAAGTAAAGGTACAAGAATTGAAAGGAAACTGTCACAAACACAAAAATAACAAGAATAAATGTAAAGATCTAAGCAAATATGCACAAAGTTCAAATAACAATAAATGACAGTCTTACACGAACTGAAACAAACAAACTGTCACAAAAAACACATTTAAGGCTGCGACACCGCCTTCGCCTTCGCCCGAGATATCCGTAGTATTGGCACGTCCGACACCCGTTTTCGTCCACTGCCCTTCTTAGAAGTGTCACCAGGAGACATTGCCACCACACTAGCATACCTCCAACGACGAGGAAGAGGCACCTCCACATCGCCGGCGGTACTCACACCACTAACCGGAAGTGGCGGGAAGTGACGATCAAAATTGCGACTTGCAGCAGGGGTGACTACTTGCCCGTTCCCTGGCCCCACCAGAAACCGTCGATCGTCGGGCAGAAACATCGTCCACCACCCGATGGGTAGCTGCAGCCTTCTTTGAAAGGGGAACCTCCGAATCAACGCGTGGACAAACAGAAATGGTGTCAACATCATGAGGCACTGCACGAGAGGGAGCAGCCGTGTCTACTTCAGCGGCGTCACGAGAAGTAGTAGGCGTGGCCACTTCAGCGTCGTCACTAGAGGAAGTTCGAGGAACAACAAGCTTGGGACAACGTTGACGGACGTGTCCCTGCATATGACAATGTCGGCATATAAATTGGGGCAATCGCGATATAGATGATCCGCCCCAAACATAAATTACATACTTTTGACTGGCGATCATGCTTCACTTTTACCAATACCGCCTTGCCCAAAGGATCAAAAACTTTACTACGTACGGCAAAGAGATACACTTCTCACTAAAACACACACGAACATGGCGTATACCTAAGTATATGCCCTGGTCCCTCTTCCACACAATAGGGCTTTTCACCTCACAATCATAATCTTTAAGTTTATTTAGAATAATATCATCGTCGATATATTCGGGTACGTCCATAAATGACACAGTAATAGTACGTTTAGTGACACCATTAGCCGAACAGTGCACACCATTTACAGTTAGACCAGCATCTATAGCCAGGTCCACATCGTCGGGAAGAACAAAAGTTACCTCATATCCACCCGGGCGAGGAACTACGGCAGTGACCGAAGCAGCACCAAACGTAGAAATAACAGAATGGATAACGTCCCCATGGCTTGAAGTTGTCGTTTCCACAAAAACTGTACGACGCATAACTTCCATGACCTTCTTGGTTGATGAAGACATCGTCAAACAACTTGGAAAAATAAAAATCTAGCAAAAAAAAAAAAAGAACTACACGCTCACTAGGCTTAGCTGTTAAATTTACACTAAGGCAATGAGGAGCTCGAAAAACACGTCTGTACTCGTTGACGAGAACCGGCGCTTTCAACGTGGTATGAACGATGACAGTTTAATTCTTTTCTTATTTGGTGTTTTAAGTGTTACTCTAAAAGAAAATCGTTGTCGCAGCCCAAAATTTCCTAGCTGTGAAATATAAGAGATGCTTTAGGAATTCACTTTTACTGGAGGTCGCTGGAAAGTGGAGCCTGATAACTCTGGTTTGCGTTACACATCCCCGGAACAACACGAGTGTCATTACGGGGGTATGGAAACTGTCGCTCACAGGCGTGTGTGTCATTGACATGGAACACTTAAATTGATCAATTTAGCCTCTGAGAACTTTTCTCAAACGTCTTTTAGTCACATGTTGGTGTTTATGTCTTCTTTATATTTCTTTCGACCTACTTTCGCAAAATCTGGTATTTTACTCTCGTTACACAGGCTCACATCCCATCACTTACAGATGTGTGTGCAGAATTTAGATTTTAACACGAGCTTGCATCGGGATTAGAATTATTTAATATTCACCTTCTTTTATTCGTCATTTGGCTATACACATTAATTTACCTGTGTTTATTAACGTGTATTTTGGTTTCCATCGGGAGAAGTCGTGTACTCGCCTCGTCTCTCCCTACGACAAAATAGTATTAAACGCTGGTTACCGTCTAGTGGGAGTGCCTCAGAAGTCGCTCTTTGTCTCTCGCTAAAGAAGTGTATGGATATTAATGAAAGTACGTTGCAAAACTGGGAATAATTCTCTGACGTTATAGAAACAGAATGAATAAAGGAACAGCACCTGTCACACTCGGCTACTACCGTTCGCGAGTCGGAAGCGTGCCACGTATCGAGTTCCTACTTATCTGAAACGTTTCCTTCGCGTTTTTCTTTCACTGCTAAGTTTTCAATTTTGCTTTTACTGTTTTGTAACTTTTTTTTTCTTGTTGTTTCTACTCACCTATTTTGTTTTATACCCAATAGCAAAGACTCTTGTCGTTATTGGAAAGTTAATTTTCAAATGTACATACATATAAAATAGATATTTGATTTATAAATAAGGTGTGCAATCGTCGGTGTCTCCGAGTAAAGTCTCTCTCTGCTGGGTTATATTTCTAGACAAAGTAATTTTACAAAACGTAGCGAACGAACGTTATGTAAGGAAACTCGAAATATTTGTCGCATCGCCTTTTCTGTGTAGCAGACAGATCCCTCGACAATTGCTTTTTCTTAGGCAAAACGTGCACGAGCGAGACAATTTTGTGAAATAGGGAAACGTTTTAAATTCCATCTGTATAAGACTGCCTTAGATTGATGTGGGCTGGATCTACTCATTAACGAAGTTTCTGTTTTGTAGATTTCGCACCCTTTGTGCATTCCGAAGATCGACCCGCGAAGATAGTTTATTTCTTTTCTCTTCAATATACGTCTGATTGGAGGGGTTTGGTTTAAAGTGAAATGGAACGCGGCTCACGCCACCTGCTTAGAGAGCTGCTACTTTTCTTGAACGATCGCAGGAAATGAATGTTTGAATTTCGTTTTCGAAGCGTGTTTTATCAACTGACTTGTTGATGGAAAAGTTGATTAGTTCCTATAACAAAAATGTTTTCCCAACAGTTTACCATTATAAACACCCAGTATTAAGGCACTTCAATTGAGCCAACCACTTTCTTTCTCTCTTTCGGGAAGGATTTTTTATCTCTTAAATCAGAAATTGTGAAAAAAGTGAGACGTATCGATCAGCTCTTTGCGAGACCTACAAATTTCAACGTGAAAAAAAAAAAAAAAAGTCATCATCACCCGGTATTCCCAGGTGGTCACCCTCCCAAGTACTAACCGGGCCCGCCGTTGCTTAGCTTCGGTGATCGGACGAGAACCGGCGCTGAAAATTACCACAAAGTTAATAAAATTAAGGAAAAAGAAATAAAAGAGGTAATTGGAACAGCAGGTAATCCAACAAACATTATAATGAACATTAACAAACAAGAAATCAATGGATCTTTCATTGGTAACAAAAATATAATGAAATAACAACTTATCTTAACAACGTACACAAGAAATAACCTTGGGCACCTTGGGTTACCAAGCTACCAACATAAGAATACACAGAATAAAAAAACATTTAATGAGTTATGTAACAAAGATCTATGATAATGAAGATATATATGTCTCCGTACACGCACTTTAAACATGGAAATTAAATGAATGACGCGATTTCGTGCCAAAGAAACTGAACGAGCAGAACATATAACCTGACGTGCCAAACTTGTAATTAAACGGAATATGTTCCAGCATCTCCTGGGTAACGAAGGATGAGATCCCACTAAGAGGCATCTCCTCCATACCCAGTTTGATATGGGACATCCAAAATAAAATGCCAATAATTTATATACATATGACCACAAGGGCTGTACAAAGGACATTGGAAAACAGATGGTCTATGGTTTCGCGCCTGGGAACAGAAAGTGCACAACCCTGTGGGATGTCTGTCCATATGTATCAGCTTGACATTTGTGGTAATCGCCCGCAACCAGAGTAAATAATCCACATCACAAACAAAAAAACCCACAAAAGAAGAATAAGCGTTTTTACGAATGCGTTTCCAGTCTCCAGGAGGAACAATATCCCCCCAGTAGAATGGAGCAGGGAAGTTATTAGCGAGTGAAAACTGTATATATCCCACCAGTTGCCGCAGAGATAAACCTTGAAAATGAACTCGATTATCGGAGTGGTCCAGAAAATATAAATCCACAACACATGTGGACGACGGAAGAGGAGCCGGCTGGGTAGACAAAATCGGCAACCACTCCACAGGCAACGCCTCCTTGAGCATATGAAAATGTGAAAAATTGTGCGGGCATTGGTTAACGGGTCAGCGTCCGTACACATTTCAATCACTGCCCCCACCGGAAGAAAAGCAGGGAGCACCTCGTACATTAAATGACGGACCTGAACCAAACCTGCGTTAATAAATTCAGGAAAATGAAATGTTCGGTGGCGAACATCAACAATAGCCGGATTGAAAAAAAAAAGGTTCATCAAAAATTTGGGGGGAAAGAGGAGCTGGGACAATCCCTTTATCCCCAAGAAGAACCTTCCAGGCATGAAACATTTCCTGAATATAGAAAGGTAACGATTTCACAAAACGTGGCAAAATACGGCATTGAAGAATCTGAAAGCTTAAAGAGAGATTACCATAACAAGAAAAAAATCCAGAAAGAAGTTGTCGCAAGGTGGAAGGACAAGAAGCATCCAAACAACGCTGCAACAACTTCAAACGGAATGCGAGTTTACGAGTGTTAACATCAACCAAGTTGATACCTCCACAATCATAACCCGAATCAGAATACCGTATGCCACTTTATGTATACCTCCCCGCCAAATAAAATCCAGTATACATTTGCGAAATCTAGCCTCAAACTGTCTTGGCAACGGGAGTATATTCAACGGGTACCATAACACCGATGCCACCAAGGAGTTCACCACAAGAGATTTACCCTTTAGCGACAAAGAACGAAATCGCCACGACACCAAGACACGAGATACCCTGCGCAATACACCCTGCCACGTATCTTGCAGCATGACATCGAAATTAGAGTGGAAAACTATTCCCAAAATCCGAATAGGATCCTGGGAAATTCTCAACTCACCAAGGACGAAGTCTGCAGAAGAGGCCAAACACCCAACCCACAAACCCTGACTCTTGGTCCAGTTGATCTTCCCACCAGTAGCTTTGCCAAAAGTTTGGCAGACATCCAACACATGCGGCAAAGATTCGGCGTCTCGTAAGGTTAAGGTGGTATCATCAGCATGCTGATAAGTAAGTGAAGGCGTGGTGAGTAGCACATCACCACCAATACCAGTAATATGTACATTATGGACTAACATATTTCGTAACGGTTCGACACTGAGAACGTAAAGTAGAGCAGACATGGGGCATCCTTGACGAATACCCCGAGTAATAGCAAAATCATTAGTGAGAAATCCATTAAACTTTACACAACTAGAAATAGAAGTATAGCAAAGACGAACCCAATGAACAAAAGTAGAACCAAAACCCATACGCAGAAGAAGTTGAAATAGATAGTCATAGGCCACCCGATCAAAAGCTTGCATCTGATCGAGCTTCAAAAGATTCCACCCTGGCCGGTACGTGCAAGCAAAGATTGCAATAGCAAAACGAGTGTTAATGGAGTATCAGCAACGTCCCGTCCAGGTATACACCCGGATTGGTCATCTGAAACTAAACTGGAGATCACAGACGAAAGGCGACGAGCCAGCACTTTGGCCAAAAGCTTATAGTCAGTACAAAGCAATGTCAAAGGCCGGCTGTTAGCCGCCAACCGTCGATCCCCCCCCTTTCGGGATAGGAACAATTACCCCAGAACACATTGTACGGAGCAACTGTGGAGAGTGGAAACAGTTGAGACAAGACAGATAAAAGTCGTCAACAAAAAGAGGTAGAAAATATTTGAAAATTCGGAGGTAAAACCATCCAAACCAGGAGATTTGCCCAGCGGTAAACTGTCTAAAGCAGCGATAACTTCCGGAACCGTGAATGGAGCATCACAAATATTAGCTTGTTCACTGGAAAGAGTTCGATCAACAAATGAGAGAACTAAATCTATGTCTGCCTGCAGAACGATATCCTTAGAGTACAGTGCGGAATAATACTGATGTAAAACAGCAGCGATATCTTCCACATCGGACACCTCCACACCCCTATCAGTGAGCATGGATCTAAACTCAATTCTGCTTTGACGGACCTTTCCATACGAAGAAAGTAAGATGTAGATCTCTCACCCTCCTCAAACCAACGAATATGAGATCGAATCCTCGCCCCTCTATGGTATGGTGATCCAAAGTCTCCAATGCATCTTCAAGTTCATACAATTTGACCTTAGATCTACCAGGGAAACGGGTCAGTTTTCGAAGCTCACGATTGATGGACGACTCAAGCTGACATTTGCGAGAACGGGATGCCCGCGCACGAAGAATCGAATAACGCTCGGTAAGTATACGGAACGCGCATTTCAATTGTTCATACCATTTAATTTTATCAGTCCCATAAACTGACCAACTACGACTTCTGGCGATCAACAGCTTAATGGCTTTCACATATTCGGCATCCCTCAATAACTGGTTATTGAAGTGCCAGAAATTAGGACCTCTGACAATTGGTCGCAGAGTAAGGTCGAAGCCCAATAAAGCGTGATCTGTAGCAGGAAACCACAACGTACGGAAACGTTGGACAGTCCCCTGCAAGGTAGAAGAAAGCAAAACCCTGTCAATACGTGACGACATCATCTCACCATTAACAAAACGCTTCCATGTGAAACCAGGTGTAGTCGGCGATATGAGTGAATGCGCATCAAGCAAATCAAACCTATTAAGAAACTGGACAAAAGCCGAACGGCTGGCGTCTCGGTAGAAACGGACCGGAAATCGATCGCGTGCCACATCCACCACACAATTAAAATCTCCCACAACAAGCAATCCCGTGCAACCATCCAAACAATACTCCAAGTTTTGGAAAAATTCCTGTCGCTCGGAGATATCGCGAGGAGCAAAATACACAGATGATAACAGATAAGACAAAGACTCGAAACTGAATTTGACTGTCAGAACCCTACCCACCCCATCAGAAGAAACGAATGTAACATTATCACACAAAACTGCTGTAACAAGATGGCAACCCTTGTCGGCCAGAAGTAGAATTATTAAAAAAGCTACACCTGGCCAAAATTTCAGAACGACATCAGGAAAATCATCAGTAAAAAACGTTTCCTGTAAACAAACAACATCAAAATTAGTAACAAAGTAATCCAGATAATAAGCCAGCTTACTAACATTACGCAACCCATTACAATTCAAACTCCCACCCTTAGTAAATGTACCATGCTAAAGAGAAAGTAAAAGGTACAAGAATTGAAAGGAAACTGTCACAAACACAAAAAATAACAAGAATAAATGTAAAGATCTAAGCAAATATGCACAAAGTTCAAATAACAATAAATGACAGTCTTACACGAACAAAAAAAAAACAAAAACAAACAAACTGTCAAAAAACACATTTAAGGCTGTAGACACCGCCTTCGCCCGAGATATCCGTAGTATTGGCACGTCCGACACCCGTTTTCGTCCACTGCCCTTCTTAGAAGTGTCACCAGGAGACATTGCCACCACACTAGCATACCTCCAACGACGAGGAAGAGGCACCTCCACATCGCCGGCGGTACTCACACCACTAACCGTGGAGTGGCGGAAGTGACGATCAAAATTGCGACTTGCAGCAGGGGTGACTACTTGCCCGTTCCCTGGCCCCACCAGAAACCGTCGATCGTCGGGCAGAAACATCGTCCACCACCCGATGGGTAGCTGCAGCCTTCTTTGAAAGGGGAACCTCGATGGATCAACGCGTGGACAAACAGAAATGGTGTCAACATCATGAGGCACTGCACGAGAGGGGCAGCACGTGTCTGCCAGCGGCGTCACGAGAAGTAGTAGGCGTGGCCACTTCAGCGTCGTCACTAGAGGAAGTTCGAGGAACAACAAGCTTGGGACAACGTTGACGGACGTGTCCCTGCATATGACAATGTCGGCATATAAATTGGGGGCAATCGCGATATAGATGATCCGCCCCCAAACATAAATTACATACTTTTGACTGGCGATCATGCTTCACCTTTTACCAATACCGCCTTGCCCAAAGGATCAAAAACTTTTACTACGTACGGCAAAGAGATACACTTCTCACTAAAACACACACGAACATGGCGTATACCTAAGTATATGCCCTGGTCCCTCTTCCACACAATAGGGCTTTTCACCCTCACAATCATAATCTTTAAGTTTATTTAGAATAATATCATCGTCGATATATTCGGGTACGTCCATAAATGAACACAGTAATAGTACGTTTAGTGACACCATTAGCCGAACAGTGCACACCATTTACAGTTAGACCAGCATCTATAGCCAGGTCCACATCGTCGGAAGAACAAAGTTACCTCATATCCACCCGGGCGAGGAACTACAGCAGTGACCGAAGCAGCACCAAACGTAGAAATAACAGAATGGATAACGTCCCCATGGTTTGAAGTTGTCGTTTCCACAAAACTGTACGACGCATAACTTCCATGACCTTCTTGGTTGATGAAGACATCGTCAAACAACTTGAAAAATAAAAATCTAGCAAAAAAAAAAAAGAACTACACACCTCACTAAGGCTTAGCTGTTAAATTTACACTAAGGCAATGAGGAGCTCGAAAAAACACGTCTGTACTCGTTGACGAGAACCGGCGCTTTCAACGTGGTATGAACGATGACAGTTTAATTCTTTTCTTATTTGGTGTTTTAAGTGTTACTCTAAAAGAAAATCGTTGTCGCAGCCCAAAATTTCCTAGTTGTGAAATATAAGAGATGCTTTAGGAATTCACTTTTACTGGAGGTCGCTGGAAAGTGGAGCCTGATAACTCTGGTTTGCGGTACACATCCCCGGAACAACACGAGTGTCATTTCGGGGTATGGAAACTGTCGCTCACAGGCGTGTGTGTCATTGACATGGAACACTTAAATTGATCAATTTAGCCTCTGAGAACTTTTCTCAAACGTCTCTTTAGTCACATGTTGGTGTTTATGTCTTCTTTATATTTCTTTCGGACCTACTTTCGCAAAATCTGGTATTTTACTCGTTACACAGGCCCACATCCCATCACTTACAGATGTGTGTGCAGAATTTAGATTTTAACACGAGCTTGCATCGGGATTAGAATTATTTAATATTCACCTTCTTTTATTCGTCATTTGGCTATACACATTAATTTACCTGTGTTTATTAACGTGTATTTTGGTTTCCATCGGGAGAAGTCGTGTGTACTCGCCCTCGTCTCTCCCCTACAACAAAATAGTATTAAACGCTGGTTACCGTCTAGTGGGAGTGCCTCAGAAGTCGCTCTTTTTGTCTCTCGCTAAAAGAAGTGTATGGATATTAATGAAAGTACGTTGCAAAAACTGGGAATAATTCTCTGACGTTATAGAAACAGAATGAATAAAGGAACAGCACCTGTCACACTCGGCTACTACCGTTCGCGAGTCGGAAGCGTGCCACGTATCGAGTTCCTACTTATCTGAAACGTTTCCTTCGCGTTTTTCTTTCACTGCTAAGTTTTCAATTTTGCTTTTACTGTTTTGTAACTTTTTTTTTTCTTGTTGTTTCTACTCACCTATTTTGTTTTATACTCAATAGCAAAGACTCTTGTCGTTATTGGAAAGTTAATTTTCAAATGTACATACATATAAAATAGATATTTGATTTATAAATAAGGTGTGCAATCGTCGGTGTCTCCGAGTAAAGTCTCTCTCTGCTGGGTTATATTTCTAGACAAAGTAATTTTACAAAACGTAGCGAACGAACGTTATGTAAGGAAACTCGAAATATTTGTCGCATCGCCTTTTCTGTGTAGCAGACAGATCCCTCGACAATTGCTTTTTTCTTAGGCAAAACGTGCACGAGCAGAGACAATTTTGTGAAATAGGGAAACGTTTTAAATTCCATCTGTATAAGACTGCCTTAGATTGATGTGGGCTGGATCTACTCATTAACGAAGTTTATGTTTTGTAGATTTCGCACCCTTTGTGCATTCCGAAGATCGACCCGCGAAGATAGTTTATTTCTTTTCTCTCCAATATACGTCTGATGGAGGGGTTTGGTTTAAAGTGAAATGGAACGCGGCTCACGCCACCTGCTTAGAGAGCTGCTACTTTTCTTGAACGATCGCAGGAAATGAATGTTTGAATTTCGTTTTCGAAGCGTGTTTTATCAACTGACTTGTTGATGGGAAAAGTTGATTAGTTCCTATAACAAAAATGTTTTCCCAACAGTTTACCATAATAAACACCCAGTATTAAGGCACTTCAATTGAGTCAACCACTTTCTTTCTCTCTTTCAGGAAGGATTTTTTTATCTCTTAAATCAGAAATTGTGAAAAAGTGAGAGGTATCGATCAGCTCTTTGCGAGACCTACAAATTTCAACGTGAAAAAAAAAAAAAAAAAGTCATCATCACCCGGTATTCCCAGGTGGTCACCCTCCCAAGTACTAACCGGGCCCGCCGTTGCTTAGCTTCGGTGATCGGACGAGAACCGGCTTTTTTTTTCTTTATTTATCCCACCTCAACGAGGGGTATACACAGAAATACAACAAATAAAACACAAGTTAATGAATTAGCATGTAACAATAACTCTATAGATTACCATGCTGAAAATTACCACAAAGTTAATAAAATTAAGGAAAAAGAAATAAAAGGGTAATTGGAACAGCAGGTAATCCAACAAACATTATAATGAACATTAACAAACAAGAAATCAATGGATCTTTCATTGGTAACAAAAAATATAATGAAATAACAACTTATCTTAACAACGTACACAAGAAATAACCTTGGGCACCTTGGGTTACCAAAGCTACCAACATAAGAATACACAGAATAAAAAACATTTAATGAGTTATGTAACAAAGATCTATGATAATGAAGATATATATGTCTCCGTACACGCACTTTAAACATGGAAATTAAATGAATGACGCGATTTCGTGCCAAAGAAACTGAACGGCAGAACATATAACCTGACGTGCCAAACTTGTAATTAAACGGAATATGTTCCAGCATCTCCTGGTAACGAAGGATGAGATCCCACTAAGAGCATCTCCTCCATACCCAGTTTGATATGGGACATCCAAAAATAAAATGCCAATAATTTATATACATATGACCACAAGGGCTGTACAAAGGACATTGGAAAAACAGATGGTCTATGGTTTCTGGCGCCTGGGAACAGAAAGTGCACAACCCTGTGGGATGTCTGTCCATATGTATCAGCTTGACATTTGTGGTAATCGCCCGCAACCAGAGTAAATAATCCACATCACAAACAAAAAAACCCACAAAAGAAGAATAAGCGTTTTTACGAATGCGTTTCCAGTCTCCAGGAGGAACAATATCCCCAGTAGAAGGAGCAGGGAAGTTAGTAGCAGTGAAAACTGTATATATCCCACCAGTTGCCACAGATAAACCTTGAAAATGAACTCGATTATCAGAGTGGTCCAGAAAATATAAATCCACAACACATGTGGACGACGGAAGAAGGAGCCGGCTGGGTAGACAAAATCGGCAACCACTCCACAGCAACACCCTCCTTGAGCATATGAAAATGTGAAAAAATTGTGCGGGCATTGGCCAACGGTCAGCGTCCGTACACATTTCAATCACTGCCCCACCGGAAGAAAAGCAGGGAGCACCTCGTACATTAAATGACGGACCTGAACCAAACCTGCGTTAATAAATTCAGGAAAATGAAATGTTCGGTGGCGAACATCAACAATAGCCGGATTGAAAAACAAAGGTTCATCAAAATTTGGGGAAAGAGGGCTGGGACAATCCTTTATCCCCAAGAAGAACCTTCCAGGCATGAAACATTTCCTGAATATAGAAGGTAACGATTTCACAAAACGTGGCAAAATACGGCATTGAAGAATCCGAAAGCTTAAAGAGAGATTACCATAACAAGAAAAAATCCAGAAAGAAGTTGTCGCAAGGTGGAAGGACAAGAAGCATCAAACAACGCTGCAACAACTTCAAACGGAATGCGAGTTTACGAGTGTTAACATCAACCAAGTTGATACCTCCACAATCATAACTCCGAATCAGAATACCGTATGCCACTTTATGTATACCTCCCCGCCAAATAAAATCCAGTATACATTTGCGAAATCTAGCCTCAAACTGTCTTGGCAACGGGAGTATATTCAACGGGTACCATAACACCGATGCCACCAAGGAGTTCACCACAAGAGATTTACCCTTAGCGACAAAGAACGAAATCGCCACGACACCAAGACACGAGATACCCTGCGCAATACACCCTGCCACGTATCTTGCAGCATGACATCGAAATTAGAGTGGAAAACTATTCCCAAAATCGAATAGGATCCTGGAAATTCTCAACTCACCAAGGACGAAGTCTGCAGAAGAGGCCAAACACCCAACCCACAAACCCTGACTCTTGGTCCAGTTGATCTTCCCACCAGTAGCTTTGCCAAAAGTTTGGCAGACATCCAACACATGCGGCAAAGATTCGGCGTCTCGTAAGGTTAAGGTGGTATCATCAGCATGCTGATAAGTAAGTGAAGGCGTGGTGAGTAGCACATCACCACCAATACCAGTAATATGTACATTATGGACTAACATATTTCGTAACGGTTCGACACTGAGAACGTAAAGTAGAGCAGACATGGGGCATCCTTGACGAATACCCCGAGTAATAGCAAAATCATTGGTGAGAAATCCATTAAACTTTACACAACTAGAAATAGAAGTATAGCAAAGACAGACCCAATGAACAAAAGTAGAACCAAAACCCATACGCAGAAGAAGTTGAAATAGATAGTCATAGGCCACCCGATCAAAAGCTTGCATCTGATCGAGCTTCAAAGATTCCACCCTGGCCGGTACGTGCTAAAGATTGCAATAGCAAAACGAGTGTTAATGGAGTATCAGCAACGTCCCGTCAGGTATACACCAGATTGGTCATCTGAAACTAAACTGGAGATCACAGACGAAAGGCGACGAGCCAGCACTTTGGCCAAAAGCTTATAGTCAGTACAAAGCAATGTCAAAGGCCGGCTGTTAGCCGCCAACCGTCGATCCCCCTTTCGGGATAGGAACAATTACCCCAGAACACATTGTACGGAGCAACTGTGGAGAGTGAAACAGTTGAGACAAGACAGATAAAAAGTCGTCAACAAAAAAGGGTAGAAAATATTTGAAAAATTCGGAGGTAAAACCATCCAAACCAGGAGATTTGCCCAGCGGTAAACTGTCTAAAGCAGCGATAACTTCCGGAACCGTGAATGGAGCATCACAAATATTAGCTTGTTCACTGGAAAGAGTTCGATCAACAAATGAGAGAACTAAATCTATGTCTGCCTGCAGAACGATATCCTTAGAGTACAGTGCGGAATAATACTGATGTAAAACAGCAGCGATATCTTCCACACCGGACACCTCCACACCTATCAGTGAGCATGGATCTAAACTCAATTCTGCTTTGACGGACCTTTTCCATACGAAGAAAGTAAGACGTAGATCTCACCCTCCTCAAACCAACGAATATGAGATCGAATCCTCGCCCCTCTATGGTATCGTGATCCAAAGTCTCCAATGCATCTTCAAGTTCATACAATTTGACCTTAGATCTACCAGGGAAACGGGTCAGTTTTCGAAGCTCACGATTGATGGACGACTCAAGCTGACATTTGCGAGAACAGGATGCCCGCGCACGAAGAATCGAATAACGCTCGGTAAGTAAACGGAACGCGCATTTCAATTGTTCATACCATTTAATTTTATCAGTCCCATAAACTGACCAACTACGACTTCTGGCGATCAACAGCTTAATGGCTTTCACATATTCGGCATCCCTCAATAACTGGTTATTGAAGTGCCAGAAATTAGGACCTCTGACAATTGGTCGCAGAGTAAGGTCGAAGCCCAATAAAGCGTGATCTGTAGCAGGAAACCACAACGTACGGAAACGTTGGACAGTCCCCTGCAAGGTAGAAGAAAGCAAAACCCTGTCAATACGTGACGACATCATCTCACCATTAACAAAACGCTTCCATGTGAAACCAGGTGTAGTCGGCGATATGAGTGAATGCGCATCAAGCAAATCAAACCTATTAAGAAACTGGACAAAGCCGAACGGCTGGCGTCTCGGTAGAAACGGACCGGAAATCGATCGCGTGCCACATCCACCACACAATTAAAATCTCCCACAACAAGCAATCCCGTGCAACCATCAAACAATACTCCAAGTTTTGGAAAAATTCCCGTCGCTCGGAGATATCGCGAGGAGCGTACACAGATGATAACAGATAAGACAAAGACTCGAAACTGAATTTGACTGTCAGAACCCTACCCACCCCATCAGAAGAAACGAATGTAACATTATCACACAAAAACTGCTGTACCAAGATGGCAACCCCTTGTCGGCCAGAAGTAGAATTATTAAAAAAAACTACACCTGGCCAAAATTTCAGAACGACATCAGGAAAATCATCAGTGAAAAACGTTTCCTGTAAACAAACAACATCAAAATTAGTAACAAAGTAATCCAGGTAATAAGCCAGCTTACTAACATTACGCAACCCATTACAATTCAAAACTCCCACCCTTAGTAAATGTACCATGCTAAAGAGAAAGTAAAGGTACAAGAATTGAAAGGAAACTGTCACAAACACAAAAATAACAAGAATAAATGTAAAGATCTAAACAAATATGCACAAAGTTCAAATAACAATAAATGACAGTCTTACACGAACTGAAACAAACAAACTGTCACAAAAAACACATTTAAGGCTGCGACACCGCCTTCGCCTGAGGATATCCGTAGTATTGGCGTCCGACACCGTTTTCGTCCACTGCCTTCTTAGAAGTGTCACCCAGGAGACATTGCCACCACACTAGCATACCTCCAACGACGACGAGGAAGAGGCACCTCCACATCGCCGGCGGTACTCACACCACTAACCGGAGTGGCGGGAAGTGACGATCAAAATTGCGACTTGCAGCGGGGGGGTGACTACTTGCCCGTTCCTGGCCACCAGAAACCGTCGATCGTCGGGCAGAAACATCGTCCACCACCCGATGGGTAGCTGCAGCCTTCTTTGAAAGGGGAACCTCCGAATCAACGCGTGGACAAACAGAAATGGTGTCAACATCGCTGGAGGCACTGCACGAGAGGGAGCAGCCGTGTCTACTGGCAGCGGCGTCACAAGAAGTAGTAGGCGTAGCCACTTCAGCGTCGTCACTAGAGGAAGTTCGAGGAACAACAAGCTTGGGACAACGTTGACGGACGTGTCCTGCATATGACAATGTCGGCATATAAATTGGGGCAATCGCGATATAGATGATCCGCCCCAAACATAAATTACATACTTTTGACTGGCGATCATGCTTCACTTTTACCATTACCGCCTTGCCCAAAGGATCAAAACTTTTACTACGTACGGCAAAGAGATACACTTCTCACTAAAACACACACGAACATGGCGTATACCTAAGTATATGCCCTGGTCCTCTTCCACACAAATAGGCTTTTCACCTCACAATCATAATCTTTAAGTTTATTTAGAATAATATCATCGTCGATATATTCGGGTACGTCCATAAATGACACAGTAATAGGTACGTTTAGTGACACCATTAGCCGAACAGTGCACACCATTTACAGTTAGACCAGCATCTATAGCCAGGTCCACATCGTCGGGAAGAACAAAAGTTACCTCATATCCACACGGGCGAGGAACTACAGCAGTGACCAAGCAGCACCAAACGTAGAAATAACAGAATGGATAACGTCCCATGGCTTGAAGTTGTCGTTTCCACAAAAAACTGTACGACGCATAACTTCCATGACCTTCTTGGTTGATGAAGACATCGTCAAACAACTTGAAAAAAACAAAATCTAGCAAAAAAAAAAGAACTACACACTCACTAGGCTTAGCTGTTAGAATTTACACTAAGGCAATGAGGAGCTCGAAAACACGTCTGTACTCGTTGACGAGAACCGGCGCTTTCAACGTGGTATGAACGATGACAGTTTAATTCTTTTTCTTATTTGGTCTTTTAAGTGTTACTCTAAAGAAAATCGTTGTCGCAGCCCAAAATTTCCTAGTTGTGAAATATAAGAGATGCTTTAGAAATTCACTTTTACTGGAGGACGCTGGAATGTGTCGCCTGATTCCTGATAACTATGGTTTGCGTTACATCCCCGGAACTACACGAGTGTCATTACGGGGTATGGAAACTATCGCTCACAGGCGTGTGTCATTGACATGGAACACTTAAATTGATCAATTTAGCCTCTGAGAACTTTTCTCAAACGTCTTTTAGTCACATGTTGGTGTTTATGTCTTCTTTATATTTCTTTCGGACCTACTTTTCGCAAAATCTGGTATTTTACTCTCGTTACACAGGAACACATCCCATCACTTACAGATGTGTGTGCAAGAATTTAGATTTTAACACGAGCTTGCATCGGATTAGAAGTATTTAATATTCACCTTCTTTTATTCGTCATTTGGCTATACGCATTAATTTACCTGTGTTTATTAACGTGTATTTTTGGTTTCCATCGGGAGAAGTCGTGTTGGCACTTCGCCCTCTCTCTCACTACAACAAAATAGTATTAAACGCTGGATTTACCGTCTAGTGGGAGTGCCTCAGAAGTCGCTCTTTTGTCTCTCGCTAAAGAAGTGTATGGATATTAATGAAAGTACGTTGCAAAACTGGGAATAATTCTCTGACGTTTATAGAAACAGAATGAATAAAGGAACAGCACCTGTCACACACGGCTACTACCGTTCTGCGAGTCGGAAGCGTGCCACGTACCGAGTTCCTACTTATCTGAAGACGTTTCCTTCATGTTTTTTCTTCACTGCTATGTTTTCAATTTTGCTTTACTGTTTTGTAACTTTTTTTTCTTGTTGTTTCTACTCACCTATTTTGTTTTATACTCCATAGCAAAGACTCTTGTCGTTATTGAAAGTTAATTTTCAAATGTACATACATATAAAATAGATATTTGATTTATAAATAAGGTGTGCAATCGTCGGTGTTCCGAGTGAAGTCCCTCTGCTGGGTTATATTTCTAGACAAAGTAATTTTACAAAACGTAGCGAACGTTATGTAGGAAACTCGAAATATTTGTCGCATCGCCTTTCTGTGTAGCAGACAGATCCCCGACAATTGCTTTTTCTTAGGCAAAACGTGCACGAGCGAGACAATTTTGTGAAATAGGGAAACGTTTTAAATTCCATCTGTATAAGACTGCCTTAGATTGATGTGGGCTGGATCTACTCATTAACGAAGTTTCTGTTTTGTAGATTTCGCACCCTTTGTGCATTCCGAAGATCGACCCGCGAAGATAGTTTATTTCTTTTCTCCAATATACGTCTGATTGAGGGGTTGGTTTAAAGTGAATGGAACGCGGCTCACGCCACCTGCTTAGAGAGCTGCTACTTTTCTTGAACGATCGCAGGAAATGAATGTTTGAATTTCGTTTTCGAAGCGTGTTTTATCAACTGACTTGTTGATGGTGTTGATTAGTTCCTATAACAAAAATGTTTTCCCAACAGTTTACCATTATAAACACCTAGTATTAAGGCACTTCAATTGAGTCAACCACTTTCTTCTCTCTTTCGAAGGATTTTATCTCTTAAATCAGAAATTGTGAAAAAGTGAGAGGTATCGATCAGCTCTTGCGAGACCTACAATTTCAACGTGAAAAAAAAAAGTCATCATCAAGGTATTCCCAGGTGGTCACCCTCCGTACTAACAGCCCGCCGTTGCTTAGCTTCGGTGATCGGACGAGAACCGGCTTTTTTTTTTTCTTTATTTATCCCACCTCTAACGAATCACAGAAATACATAAATAAACAAGTTAATGAATTCAGCATGTAAAATCCTGTAGATTACCATGCTGAAAATGCTTAATAAAATTAAGGAAAAGAAATAAAAGAGGTAATTGGAACAGCAGGTAATCCAACAAACATTATAATGAACATTAACAAACAAGAAATCAATGGATCTTTCATTGGTAACAAAATATAAGAAATAACAACTTATCTTAACAACGTACACAAGAAATAACCTTGGCAACCTTACTTCCTAAGCTACCAACATAAGAATACACAGAATAAAAAAACATTTAATGAGTTATGTAACAAAGATCTATGATAATGAAGATATATATGTCTCCGTACACGCACTTTAAACATGGAAATTAAATGAATGGCCGATTTCGTTTTGATACTGTAGATTGTATTAAAACTTTACATTTAGAACTGATATATTTTTGTTTTATTTTATCTAGGCATTTGCATCATCTACACGATCTTTCACTTGCATTACATTTATTATATGACATCGATGAAAAACGTTCATTCATATTTTTTCTGAGAGATGCTTGCTGGACGGTTTATTCCTTCCTGATACTTCAACACTTTAACCTCTCTATTCCATCGATACGTGAAATCCATTCATGTTTATGGAATCACATTTGGCACAGTGATCACAACCAAATTTCTTGCTGTTAACAACCAAACCATCATATTTTCACTTGAACTCTTCGACCTGCTTTATACTCAGCAATCTGGAGAGCAGTTGCTGGATCTTCATCATCTCCAGTTTGCGCAGTATCAGAAGCGGAAGTTTAATCGCTCCTTGAAATTTCCGGTGTAAGATGTTCAATTGTATCTTGCTTTGAAATATCATTTCTTGGGGTTTTCTTACAAACTCAGTATATCGTTACCGCTTTATTTTAAGGGCTTAAGCCTGAAATGCCAAATTCCTTTATTCAAAAATAAACGTATTAATATAACTTCTTATTAAACTTTCACCACACAAGGCTAAAAATATAGAATTATTTTCTAATTATTTCATAAATTTTATTTGAAAACTATTTTTATAATCATCTTTAATTTTTTTCATGAATTATAAACAAAGAAAATTAATTTAACGTTTAACTGTTTTTGCAAATATATTATTTAGGCGACTCTGTTCCGCTTACATAATGAATTGGAAATAATAAGTATATATTAAAAGCACAAATACAGTGAAATATAGTTTCACCAAGCCATACAATTATAACAGAAATGAAGTACTCTGGTTCTTACGGTTCATGTTTATTTCAATTATTGGAATAGTTTTTCTACGTGAGTACTAGCCTACTAAGCCTGGTATACAAATTTCATATCCTGTCAGTATGAAAATACAAGCAAAGAGAGATTCAGTATCCCGAGCATAAACATGAGACCTACTTTATTCCCTTAGACGACCAGACACCATTACACAAGGGTTTAACATTTTGGTGGTATGCATATTAAAGAACTTGTCCGTGTCTGAATAAATTACATGTTTAACCGAATTTGGCTTTAAAAAGGTGAGGGGCAGCAATATTAAAAAATTGACAACGAAAACGTCAATCAGGCTAAGTCTCAATCCATGAACTTTTAATTTTGTTCTAGAATAGTAAAACCTGCAAAATAGTTTTAAGCCTAACAAATTAACGTTAATAGCGTAGAAGTCTACACAGACTACATCGATTTTGAAACTCACCTTCTTTTCTTTGTTTGCTCAACTATGATAGATGACTGATACCACATGTTCACACAGGAAAATGTAGGCCTACATTAGTCTACAGCAATGCTCTTTTCCTTCGTCTAAGATGGCTGATCTGTCACTTGTACAGGCCCGTATAAATCCAGCCTCAAACGTTATCGTACTAATTTACAATTGTGTTATGCGCGTAACTTTAGGTAGCATGAATTCCATAGTGACAGTCGATACATTGTACATCTAGCATCAGGGCTAAGAGCCGGTAAGAATCGGTTCGCGATTCCTCGCGAAATTTTAAGAACAGATTCTTACGAACCAGTACGAACAGACTGAATCCCACCACTGGTGGTGGTGGTTATTTTGCTAAACACAATTTCCCTGATAAAATCAAAGTCGACCTTCAAATACTTAAAGTAAGCCTGCAAGTGAAGCTTCCATCTGTAATAGCTCTTGAAATTACTTTCTTTTACCACACTTTGCTACACCTCTCTATTCAGATTATTTATCATTTGCTTGGATTTTTGTGATTATCATTGTAATTATAAAAAATTTCTGATATGCATTTCAGACACAGAATTATTTGTTTTAAAAGCATATCAGGCCTCCGCTAGTGCAGCGGTATGTCTCCGACTTTACACCTAAAATCAGGGGTTCGATTCCTCTCGCTGGGCTGAGATATTGTCCTCCAGGTTGGGGCTGGGCAGTAGACTAACAACCTCCTCACTTTAAAAAATTAGTTTTAAGTAACCGCAGCAATTGCGGCCTATGTACCTTAAGGAATTTGGGTGACATTTGATTTAATTTGAAGGCGTATTAGAAACATTCCAAAATATATTGCATACCACTTTTAGTCCGATAGCAGTAATTTAAGGACTGTTAATGCTGAAATCATGGATTCGCTTCCTCACAGTGCACACAACAAATAGTTACATCTTTGTTCTAAAACAAACAGCAAAACATGATAGTTCCTTTTACGGATATAAAAATACTGAAAAAAGTTGAAAATGTTTGGAAAATAGATAAACTTCTAATTATGTAATAAGATTAATAGAATCAATTATTAAAGTTGTAGCCTAACGCACTTGTAGTAAGTTAGGTCTGCATCTTGATATTTAAAACATCTTCGATTTTATTTGGCGCCAACTTGCAAGGATTGTTTGTTTGTTTGAATTTTGCACAAAGCTACTTGAGGGCTATCTGTGCTAGCGGTCTCTAATTTAGCAGTGTAAGACTAGAGGGAGGCAGCTAGTCATCACCAGCCAACTCTTGGGCTACTCTTTTACAAACGAATAGTGGGATTGACCGTCACTTTATAACGCCCCAAGGCTGAAAGGGCGAGCACGTTTGGCGCGACGGAGATGCGAACCCGCGACCCTCAGAAGCCTTAACACGCTTGGCCATGCCGAGCCCAACTTGCAAAGGCTTTATCATTTAAAATAAATCGAATAATTCACAATGTGCTCTAACTTGATACCATTCTGTAAAATGGCACAAAATAATAGCACTATGGTACTGGTTTGTTTCTTTCAGAGTTTTGTGAACGTGATTGAGTTGTTTTGAACTGATAGACTATAGGAGGGCAGTTAATGAACAATGCCTGCCAAGTAACAGCCTTGGGTGGAATATCAGATGGTACTAACGGGATAGTACCTTAACTGATTTAGTGGAGCACGCAAGTTAATTATATTTATTGATAATATCAATTAAGGTTTGGGTTGTTGCTGTTGTGAGAATAATGCTGCTCTTTACAAATAGGCCCCGGCATGGCCAGGTGGTTAAGAACTCGACACGTAGTACGAGGGTCGCCGGTTTGAATCCACGTCGCGCCAAACATGCTCGCCCTTTCAGCCGTATTATAGACTATTCGTTGTTAAAAGAGTAGCAAGAGTGCAGTAGGTATTGCTAATTACGTGCCTTCCCTCTACTCTTACACTGCTAAATTAGGGATGGCTAACGCAGACAGCCCTCGTGCAGCTTTGCGCAAAATTCAAAAACAAACATTACAGTGGACTGACAGTATTTATTTTTGTTGTTGTTATTCTCTGTGTATGATTCTACATAATTTTCGCCTTAATAAAATTTTCAATTCATTGGTAAGTTAGAGAGCTGCTAATTTTAAGAAAACTCCTTTTCTATACTTTTATCAACATTTTGGCACTCTTATTTTGTTTTACTTTCCAGATCATTTTATCACAGTAGCACTTTTTTGTTGTTAATTATATCTAACTTCTGTTAGATTACGTACTTCAAAATAATTTAAAACACCATATTGTCACAAGCATACAACAGAGTGTTTAGGCTGGTTTATTTAATAATGTATTTGAACTTATGTAATTTGCTCTCCATGAATTTAACAAAATCAATATATATATATATATATATACTACCTCTTTAAATAGCAAGGAGGAAGCTCAGGGTCTTATAATACTAAAATCTGGGACTAAATACCTTGGGCAGAATATAGATCCCATTGTCAAGCTTTGTGGTTATAACACACACACATATATATATATAGATATATTCAGATGTTTACATTACCCAACTGAGAAGGACACAGTCTTTTCTTTCACTCTCACAGAGAAAAACGTAATTTAAGAAAAAGGTATATACCTATATATATATATACGTAGTTCAAATCAAATTTTACAAACAAATTACAGTAGTCCAATTAAAGTCTTTAGAGAAAAAACAACAACTAACTTTTTCTTAGTTAAATTTATAAATACAATAAAGATACTAACATCAGTATTGTGTAGCAAAAAACATTTCGTACACTGCTACGGGTATTGAAAAGTTGTGACATATATCTTTCAATAAAAAATGCATTGTGAAAGTCCTAATAAATATTATTTAATTTCTCTTGTTTTACCGACATCTATGAGAAGACAGAATGACGTACGTGTATTCACTGCATATCTAGATATGCAGTGTAAATATTATGATTCACTCATACTTGTCAGTTGAATTGATCGTAAAATTAGTTTAGGGTTAGAAACAAAAAGTGTTTCTTTCTTTAAAATAACTTTCGATTATTTCTGTTTGCATAAATTGAAATGGCAGGGTGTTTAGATAATATTCACATTAACAGACCAGAGTGGCTGGAATTAGGGGAAAAGAGAAATGCTGTGGCTTCTATTGGAGCTGGAACAATGGTAAGCAAATGTACTTAAAACTGTTGACGTTGAGTTTCAAAGATGCGTTTTAAATTGTAACGGGGCCATATTATTGAATCTTAATTTACTGGAGACTTAAGTTAGTTTAGATTAGGTTAGTTACAACATTTGAAATCAGTCATTACGCAGAGTGACAGACTATTATTAATAGTGTGATGACTAATTTCTATTGATGCTCTAATGTAAAAATAATATTCTAATTATAGAAATAAAGTAGCCTTTTTGGAAGTTTTAAAAAATAGTTCTGCTACTAGTATAATGTTACTGTTATAACAATATTCATCCAGTTCAACATGCTAGACTTAAACTGTTCAACTTTTTGCTAACTATTGTAACTAACCTGATGAATTTTATTATTATTCTTACATTCTGTAGTTCAAATCAAATTTTATAAAAAATTTGCAGTAATCTATTCAAAGTCTGTAGAAGAAAACAACTATTAATGAAACATTAATAGTAATGGTTAAAGTTTTTATGCAATATATATTTATATTATAGATTATGTGTACTTTTATTATGAGAATTATTTTGCTTTATTACCTTGTTGTGTTACACTTACATTACTTCCAATTCATTCAAGTTCAGTCCCAATTTTGTATTTATAGATTTTGTGCATTTTAAGATTTAGCTCATCAATGTATTTTTTTTATAATTATTTAAAGTAATGGTGGAAACTTTATATAACTTCATCAAGGTTAATATAGCTACACTAAGATAATGATGAAATATAATACAACAACAAAAATGAGATATAAAAGCTTTAACTAACACTCTGATTATCTTGTCATCGAGACAACAGCAAAAATGAAGAAGCACCAGCTAGGGCTGGTTTTAGACCTGCATCTGATGTTGAAGATTTTTATGATAAGATGGAAAATTGTGGAAAAATTAGTATCCTTATTAACACAAAGTATATTGTACTTGAATTCTGAATCATGATCAATGGTCCCATTGGAAGGTATTAAAGTTACTAAGGAAGAATTTCAAGCTATTGACCTTAAACATAAAATGGTTTTGGGAAACTTGTGATGGTGAAGTCTTATCACCTATTAGAAAAATTACAGATGTAGAAGAAAGATTGGATGACATTGAAGATAAAACTGAAAGGTTTAGAATATGTGTGATATGTACTTTGGTAGAGATGAAAGAAAAGCTGTGGTATTTTGTATTCAAGAAGTCCCAGATGATGGAGCAAGTAATGAAACTAGAATGAGTTATGACTTACATGAAGGTGTATCTCCAGACATGGAGATAAAGGCTGATCAGATTGAGAAAATATATCGTATAAGGAAGAATAATGATGATTTCAGTTGGCCAAAGATGAAATACTTAATTTTTAATGCTGTCAAAGTTAACAAAAAATGCTAGTGCTAAAAATGAATGGAAGAAAATAGTGTTTGTTCCTGATCTCACTATAAAAAATGTGAAATGTCAAATAAATCATATAATGAACTGAAGGATAGGCAAAGGCAGGACAAATTCAAGGATTAAAACAGTAAGGTAGTCACAATGAACACCAGTACAATAAGATAGTTACAATGAACACCAGTACAATAAGGAAGTCACAATGAACACCAGTACAATAAGGTAGTCACAATGAACACCAGTACAATAAGGTAGTCACAATGAACACCAGTACAATAAGGTAGGTCACAATGAACACCAGTACAATAAGGTAGTCACAATGAACACCAGTATAATGGGGTAGTCACAATGAACACCAGTACAATATGGTAGTCACAATGAACACCAGTACAATAAGGTAGTCACAGTGAACACCAGTATAATGAGGTAGTCACAGTGAACACTAGTACAATAAGGTAGTCTGAACACCAGTATAATGAGGTAGTCACAATGAACACCAGTACAATAAGGTAGTCACAATGAACACCAGTACAATAAGGTAGTCACAATGAACACCAGTACAATAAGGTAGTCACAGTGAACACCAGTACAATAAGGTAGTCACAGTGAACACCAGTGCAATAAAGGTCACATGAACACCAGTACAATAAGGTAGTCACAGTGAACACCAGGCACAATAAGGTAGTCACAGTGAACACCAGTACAATAAGGTAGTCACAGTGAACACCAGTACAATAAGGTAGTCACAGTGAACACCAGTACAATAAGGTAGTCACAGTGAACACCAGTACAATAAGGTAGTCACAATGAACACCAGTACAATAAGGTAGTCACAAGAACACCAGTACAATGAGGTAGTCACAAGAACACCAGTACAATGAGGTAGTCACAATGAACACCAGTGCAATGAGGGTAGTCACAATGAACACCAGTGCAATGAGGTAGTCACAATGAACACCAGTGCAATGAGGTAGTCACAGTGAACACTAGAACAATATGGTAGTCACAATGAACACAAGTGCAATAATGTAGTAATGATGAACACTAGTACAAAGGGGTAGTCACTAAACATAAAGTGGATATACAATGTAGGGGATAGTGAACTGGACATAAGTGGATATACAATGTAGGGGATAGCGAACTGGACATAAGTGGATATACAGTGTAGGGGATAGTGGAACTGGACATAAAGTGGATATACAATGTAGGGATAAAATGAACTGTGACATAAGTGGATATACAATGTAGAGATAGTGAACTGGACATAAGTGAATATACAATGTGAGAGATAGTGAACTGGACATAAGTGGATAGATATACAATGTATGGATAGTGAACTGGACATAAGTGGATATACAATGTAGGGGATAGTGAACTGAACATAAATGGAAGATATACAATGTAGGGGATAGTGAACTGGACATAAGTGGATATATAAATGTATAGAGATCTGAACTGGACATAAGTGGATATACAATGTAGGGATAGTCAACTGGACATAAGTGAATACAGTGTAGGGATAGTCAACTGGACATAATGGATATACAGTGTAGGGAGATAGCAGCTGGACATAAGTGGATATACAATTATGAGGATACGAACTAGACATAAGTAGATATACAGTGTGAGGGGTAAACTGGACATAAAGTGAATATACACAGTGTAGAGGGATAGAACTGGACATAAGTGGATATACGTGTGGCAGATAACGAAGGAACTGGACATAAGTGGATATACAGTGTAGGGATGAACTGGACATAAGTGGATATACAGTGTAGGGATAGCAAACTGGACATAAGTGGATGTACAGTGTAGGGATACTTGAACTGGACATAAGTGGATATACAGTGTAGGGGATAGCGAACTGGACATAAGTGGATATACAGTGTAGAGGATAGCAAACTGGACATAAGTGGATATAGTGTGGGGATACGAACTGAACATAAGTGGATATACAGTGCAGGGGAGCGAACTGAGCGTAAGTGGATGTACAATGTAGGGGATACTTGAACTGAGCGTAAGTGGATGTACAATGTAAGAGATAGCGGAACTGAAGCGTAAGTGGATGTACAATGTAGGGATACGAACTGACATAAGTGGATGTACAGTGTAGGGATATGGAAACTGAACGTAAGTGATGTACAATGTAGGGGATATGAAACTGAACGTAAGTGGATGTACAGTGTAGGGATAGCGAAACTGAGCATAAAGTGGATGTACAATGTAGGATAGCGAACTGAGCGTAAGTGGATGTACAATGTAGGGGATAGCGAACTGAGCGTAAGTGGATGTACAATGTAGAGGATAGCGAACTGAGCATAAGTGGATGTACAATGTAGGGGATAGCGAACTGAGCGTAAGTGGATGTACAATGTGGGGATAGCGAACTGAGCGTAAGTGGATGTACAATGTAGGGATAGCGAACAAAGAGCGTAAGTGGATGCACAATGTAGGGAGATAGCGAACTGAAGCGTAAGTGGATGCACAATGTAGGGGATACGAACACAAGCGTAAGTGGATGCACAATGTAGGGGATAGCGAACTGAAACGTAAGTGGATGCACAATGTAGGGGATATGAACTTGAAACGTAAAGTGGATGCACACAATGTGAGGATAGCGAACTTGAACGTAAAGGTGGATGCACAATGTAGGGGATATGAACTGTAAGCGTAAAGTGGATACTGCATAAAGAGGATAGCGAACTGTGAACGTAAGTGGATGCACAATGTAGGGGATAGCGAACTGTGAACGTAAGTGGATGCACAATGTAGGGATAGCGAACTGTGAAAACGTAAGTGGATGCACACAATATGAGGGGATGAACTGTGAACGTAAAGTGGATGCACAATGTGAGGATAGCGAACTGTGGCGTAGTGGATGCACAATGTAGGGATAGCGAAACTGTGAAACGTAAGTGGATACTAATGTAGGGGATAGCGAACTGTGAAGCGTAAGTGGATGCAATAATGTAGGGATAGCGACTGTGAACGTAGTGGATGAACAATGTAGAGGATAGCGAACTGTGAACGTAAGTGGATGTACTGTAAGGAGATATGAACTGTGAAACGTAAGTGGATAACAATGTAGGGGATAGCGAAACTGTGAACGTAAGTGGATGTAATATAGAGATGCGAACTGTGAAGTAAGTGGATGTACAATGTAGAGAATAGCGAACTGTGAACGTAAGTGGATGTACAATGTAGGGAATGGCGAACTGTGAGCGTAAGTGGATGCCACAATGTAGGGGATAGCGAAAGAACTGTGAACGTAAGTGGATGTACAATGTAGAGATAGCGAACTGTGAACGTAAGTGGATGCACAATGTAGGGGATAGCGAACTGTGAAGCGTAAGTGGATGTACAATGTAGGGATAGCGAACTGTGAGCGTAAGTGGATGTACAATGTAGGGGATAGCGAACTGTGAACGTAAGTGGATGTACAATGTAGGGGATAGCGAACTGTGAGCGTAAGTGGATGTACAATGTAGGGATAGCGAACTGTGAGCGTGGTGGATGTACAGTGTATGGGATAGCGAACTGGACATAAGTGGATATGCAATGTAGGGGATAGTGAACTGGACATAAGTGGATATACAATTATAAGGAAAGATAGCACTGAATTAAGGAGGTGGGATTAGTTTTATATATATATACATAAAAACATAATATTAATTTTGAGCTAAATGATTACTTGAATAACCACTTTTTGATGAGTCTCTGTGGCTGACTTTAATTTTAGATAGTTTACAGGCATGGTTTTGGTAATGATAATTTACTGTTTGAGCAGATAAAGTGTTGATTTCAAGTTGGGAAGGTGTATTGATTGTTGGAGATTTTACAAAATATTGTCTGAAACAACATGCAGGGTGTGGGTAATGCATCTCTCTAATATATTTACTTCTCTATTTGTAGAATAGATAATTGTATCAGGATATACATGAATTTGGGAATGTGACATTCTCAGCCTGCTAGATTTACTGATAACAAAAACAATATGTTGAAATACATAATCTAAATATTATGGAACCATTAAGCAAGAATGACCATTCAGTAATTGTTTTTTTATTATAGTGTGAGTTGGGCTATAGTTGATTCTTCTAAGCAAGAAAAACTAAATTATTACAAATGTAGCGAAGAAAATATAAAAGTACTAAGTTTGGAGTAAGATGTATTGTGTGCAGATAGAAATATGGAAGAAACATGGACTATTTTTTAGTGATAAATACAGTAATTCCATAAATGTACCAAAGTATAACAGTAATAATAAAACAACAGTGATCCTGCTAAAGGTGTTGGGGATAAGCGTGTGCTTGGTAAAGATCTAAACTTACTAAATATAACAGGTGTTGGGGATAAAGCGTTTGCGGTGAAGATCTAAACTACATACATAACAGGTGTTGGGGATAAAACATGTGCTTGGTAAAGATCTAAACTTACTAAATATAACAGGTGTGGGGGATAAAACATGTGCTTGGTAAAGATCTAAACTTACTACATATAACAGGTGTGGGGGATAAAACATGTGCTTGGTAAAGATCTAAACTTACTAAATATAACAGGTGTTGGAGATAAAACATGTGCTTGGTGAAGATCTAAACTTGCTACATATAACAGGTGTTGGGGATAAAACATGTGCTTGGTGAAGATCTAAACTTGCTACATATAACAGGTGTTGGGGATAAAAACATGCTTGGTAAAGATCTAAACTTACTAAATACAGGTGTTGGGGATAAAAGCGTGTGCTTGGTAAAGATCTAAACTTACTAAATATAACAGGTGTTGGGGATAAAACATGTGCTTGGTAAAGATCTAAACTTACTAAATATAACAGGTGTGGGGATAAAACATGTGCTTGGTAAAGATCTAAACTTACACATATAACAGGTGTGGGGATAAAACATGTGCTTGGTAAAGATCTAAACTTACTAAATATAACAGGTGTTGGAGATAAAACATGTGCTTGGTGAAGATCTAAACTTGCTACATATAACAGGTGTTGGGGATAAAGCGTGTGCTTGGTAAAGATCTAAACTTACTAAATATAACAGGTGTTGGGGATAAAACATGTGCTTGGTAAAGATCTAAACTTACTAAATATAACAGGTGTTGGAGATAAAACATGTGCTTGGTGAAGATCTAAACTTGCTACATATAACAGGTGTTGGAGATAAAACATGTGGCTTGGTGAAGATCTAAACTTGCTACATATAACAGGTGTTGGGGATAAAACACGTGCTTGGTAAGATCTAAACTTACTAAATATAACAGGTGTTGGGGATAAAGCGTGTGCTTGGTAAAGATCTAAACTTACTAAATATAACAGGTGTTGGGGATAAAAGCGTGCTTGGTGAAGATCTAAACTTACTATATATAACAGAAATTTTGCAAAATGTGTAGAAGTAGAAATCACGCCGGAAGTGTTATAAAAGAATAAAATGTAACTGGAAAAACTTGTTGAAGTTATAAAGATTAGTAAGAGATCTTTTTAAAAACATGTCAATAGAAGCATCAATAAACCTGGCAATAGGGTAGTTAACACTAATGGATATGTGACACAGAATACTGAGGAAACAGCACATGTTCTTCATGAATATTTTGTATCTCCGTTTTAGATAGAATGGATAAGGATGTTTAAATTTTGAATAAGGCTGCGGGTGTTTGTTTGGGACTGAAAAGATGAATGAACACAATGTGAATGATGATGGTTACAATAAAATGAAACTTTAAATTTGGTTGTAAATGAAGGTGAGGTGTTTCACTTGATGTATGTTTTCTTATAGCAAAGCAGTATTGGGCTATCTACTGAGCCCATTGAAGGAATCAAACCTCTGATTTTAGCATTGCAAGTCTATAGATTTACCACTTTACTGTTGGGGGTTTACTTCATGAAGCAGATAAATAAATTCAAAGCCATTGTACCTGATGATATCCACTTAAAGATACTGAAATTGGTAGCAGTTGAATTGGAAAGCTTTTAACAGTAATTTTTAACAAGTCTCTATAGTCAGCAAAACTACCATGTGACTAGAGATTTGCTGTGTTACAGTTTGTAGAAGGGAGACAAAAGAAACTTGCATTAAATTGTAGACTAATTTCTCTACGCTTTACAGGTGGTTAAATTATTAGAGAAAGCTATTAGAAAAAAGGATAATGGACCAGTTAGAAAGATAAATGTAAATTTCGACTTGCATCATGAATTTGTACCAGGAAGATCCGCGTTTATCAATCTGAATGAGACCTTAATAGGCTGGACATTGCTATATGGCAAGAGTACATCATTTGAGTTATATTTCTTGGCTTGAGTAAAGCATTTGAATCTGTTCCTTGTAGAAGAGTACAACTTGTGTTAAATGATTATGGCATTGTAGGAAATACCTGTAACTAGATTGAAGCACATTTCATTAATAGATTTCAATGTATCTTGGTCAATGGAGAAAAGTCTGGGTGAAAGGTTATTAGCAATGTTCTCCACGGCTCGGTGCTCAGACTGATCTTGTTTGCTCTGTTCATTAATGATCCACCTTAGACTATCAACTCATCATGTGAAGTTTTGCTGATAATTTTAAAATATATAATTCAGTAAGAACTGAAGACTAATTTGAACAGTTAAGGTCAGATCTTAAGATATTAGCAAATTGTCCAAGGGAGTGATGTTGGATTTTTAAAGTTAAAGTGCAAGGTTATGCATTCTGGCATAAGTAATACCACGCAAGGTTATTTCATGAATGGGGTTAAGCTGCTACAGATACTGAAAAGGATTTAGGGATATGACATTCTTCAGACAGTCTTTTGCCATATTTCAGAAGCTACCAAAGAGCATTCAAAATATTGGAACTGTAAGATTTTCCATGGAGTTTCTCGATGCAGATACATTTTGATATTATATAAAACAAAGGAGTTCTTCACAAGACAGGAGAATGTTTTCAATAGAAATGTGCACCATTAGTGATCGAAATTAACATAATTATTAATTTAAATGTTAATGTGATTTGTTAGGCAAATAATTATTTGTCTTTTATACTGTATTTTTGGTGTGGTTTTAGTAGGAGGCCAAGTGAGATTTTTCCTAATATTCTGGTGGCCTGATCCTCTTGTGCCCACTGTTTTATTTAAAATTCATGCTGTGCTTATTGTGGTTTGGCACTGAAAGCAGATGCACCTGGCTGTTGTGTTATGTGCTAAATATAGGATTGTATAAATAAAAAATTGTTATTCTGTACTTGAATTCCATTCAAATGCATTCAATATATATGTATCATTCTGACTTATTAGTACTGTGTATTTGTTTCAATAATATTGAATGTATATGTACATTGTTTGGTAAGGAAAAACCTTGAAAAATTAGTTTTATTGTATTTTTTATTTTTCAGTTCTTTACAGGTTGGTGGATTATTTTGGATGTAGCAGCTGGATACCCTCATATGGAGGACTTTCACCATGCTTATCATGTCTGTGGAGTTCTTGGTACAATATCTCTGTTCATGTATGTATACATCACTGTTAATACTGACCAACATGATGTTAAGGTAGCAAAGAAAATAACACACAAATATGACATTACTTGAAGATTTCACTGGGGTTAATAAGACTTATGAAAGCAGAAAATTGGTAGATCAGTAGAGATGAGATTCATTATTAAACATTGTTATCTAACCTCTGATAATTAATTTTTTTTTAGTTTGTTTATTTGATGTGAATTAGTTTTATTTGAATTATACAAGCGTAAGTGTTATGCGATGTAATAACTTTTTTAATTTTTAATGCTTTGGTGAGATCTTTGGAAGTATGTATGCTTGGGTTGAGATTAATTCAAATTAGAATTTGGTTTCACAGTATGGGAAAATAATTCTGTTTGAGATGGTTTCAAAAGCCAAATATATTGCAACTTTCTTTAACGGTTATGTCTGGTAGTTAAGATTCTATCACTACATTGTGGTTCAAAAGCAAATGAGAAATTATAGTGCACTTGGTAAGATTATATATAATCTAAATATATATATAAAGAAAAAAGGTATATGTTAAGTATGAACAAATTATATACAACTTGATGAAGGGAAGTGTTTGCATGGTGGCATACTGTTAATTGTTAAATATAAAGAAAATGTTCACATTCCAATCCTTTAAATGTGTCCCTCTGAACATTTTATGTCAATCAAAGGAAAAGTGAACAATGGAAATAAGTTTGAAGTAAATAACACCTGAATATTTAATCAAAGCAAATAGTGTAATAAAATTTAAACTTTGGATTTATTTTTCATTTTAAAGTAAATAACACTTATAATAGCAATATTAAGAATTTGTTAATAGTATTTTAAATGCCATTAAAAGCAGTGTTTGAGATGCAAATCTCTAACTGTAGTTTACATTTTTTTCAGCTAAGTGTGTTGTCTGCTTTAATCTTAACTGAATAAGTTGAATATCAGAAGAATGACACTTTGCATTTCTACCTCAACGTTTAGATACAACCTTAATATGTAATCCTTTCTTACACAGCCAATGTGATTTGTCATTAGATATGAAGGCAGGAAAAAACTGTGGATATTAGGAGAACATGCCACACAATGCAAGCCTAGTTACACTCAATGCTGTTAGAATAAAACTGTATAAAGTGCAAGCGTTAAAACATCAGACATGTAGAATTGATATGAATAAATCATTATTTAACATGTTTTCTAGATAAATATGATAGTATTCCAATTGTAGTTTACTTCCACGGTTATTACTATAAAACCTCCTATGTGAGAGATGTTGGGGCTTCAATGTTTTTTAAATTAAATGTATTATAATTTTTCTCGTCTTTCTTACAGTTAATATTGTATGTGGAACTACTAAACAAAAACAGAACAAACAGTTCTGAAAGGGCATAACCACAGTATTTTGTACATGAATACAATTGAAATGTATGAAAATTAAGTGTAAAATTCTCTGTCAGAAACAGTTATAAAACTTTAGCGTTCATATTGATTTAAAGATTTATTTCAGATGTTCTGAAGTGGTGTGTTTTGACCCCATGGAGAGAGGGTGGGTTGTGGGAGTTTCCAAAGAAAATGAAATAGTGCAACATATATCAAGTTTTTTTGTTTTCTTCCCTGATTGATGGCTTAAAAAACAAACAATGCTAAACATCTGGTATTGATACTAACTGATGGCAGAGAACAGACAGCCATTACAGTGGAGCGCCGTTATCGCGGTATTTGGGGGTCAATTTGCTTGCTTTCCACAGCTTAAAACCTTTGTGACTGAAAAAAGCGACCAAGTCACCAACAGG
>NW_027467782.1:65876110-65920064 GCF_004210375.1 Tachypleus tridentatus | reverse complement strand
TACTAGTCCACTAAAACACAGCCAAGACAGGGAAGACTAAAGATCCATTACTAGTCCACTAAAACACAGCCAAGACAAGGAAGACTAAAGATCCGTTACTAGTTCACTAAAACACAGCCAAGACAAGGAAGACTAAAAATCGGTTACTCGTCCACTAAAACACAGCAAAGACAGGAAAGACTAAAGATCAGTTACTAGTCCACTAAAACACAGCCAAGACAGGAAAGACTAAAGATCAGTTACTAGCCTATTAAAACACAGCCAAGACAGGGAAGACTAAAGATCAGTTCTGTATTACTGGATACATGAGTGATATGTTACTCCTACCTTAGAATGTTGCTATAATCTGTTACCTGATACCATAGAATGTTACTATAATCTGGTACCTGATGTGTGTGTGTGTGTGTGTGTTTATTTACAGCAAAGCCACATTGGGCTATCTGCTGAGTCCATCAAGGGGAAATGCTACCTGATACCTCAAAATGTTACTGTAATCTGTTACCAGATACCTTCAGAATGTTACTGTAATCTGTTTCCTCATTCTTTCAGAATGTTACTATAATCTGTTATCTGATACCTTTGAATGTTACTGTAATCTGTTACCTGACACCTTCAGAATGTTACTATAATCTGTTACCTGACACCTTCAGAATGTTACTATAATCTGTTACCTGACACCTTCAGAATGTTACTATAATCTGGTACCTGACACCTTCAGAATGTTACTATAATCTGGTACCTGACACCTTCAGAATGTTACTATAATCTGGTACCTGACACCTACAGAATGTTACTGTAATCTGTTACCTGACACCTTCAGAATGTCACTATAATCTGTTACCTGACATCTTCAGGATGTCACTATAATCTGTTACCTGACATCTTCAGGATGTCACTATAATCTGTTACCTGACACCTTCAGGATGTTACTATAATCTGTTACCCGACACCTTCAGAATGTTACTATAATCTGTTACCTGACACCTTCAGAATGTTACTATAATCTGTTACCTGACACCTTCAGAATGTTACTATAATCTGGTACCTGACACCTTCAGAATGTTACTATAATCTGGTACCTGACACCTACAGAATGTTACTATAATCTGGTACCTGATACCTCAGAATATTACTATAACATAGTAACTTGTCTTTTGTTTTAAAAGTAAATACTTATAAAGTAACATAAAAAAATATATAATGATTTTTAAAATACTATTCAAAGTGTAAATTAAGCATTTATTAGCCTTTAAATAAAAAAGGTTTTAAGAAACACTGAACTGTATATATTGCAAATAGAATTATTAGAAAGTAACTCGTAGAAGACTAAAGCTACATTAACTGGCAGATTTTAAGTGTGGTATTTTTTAGACAGGATAAGCTCTGGTTAAAGGTTTTCTTATTTTATTATAGTCATGTCCCCTGTCATTGGATGCTACTGTGTCAGAAGTTAGTCAGTGGCTCAAGCAGAATAGACTGTCTCAGTACATTGAGACTTTCACTAATTATTGTGGTAAGTAACTGTATATAGACTGTCTTTGTATGTTCAGACTTTCACTAGTTATTGTGGTAAGTAACTGTATGTAGACTGTCTTTGTATGTTCAGACTTTCACTAGTTATTGTGGTAAGTAACTGTATATAGACTGTCTTTGTATGTTCAGACTTTCACTAGTTATTGTGGTAAGTAATTATATATAGACTGTCTTTGTATGTTCAGACTTTCACTAGTTGTTGTGGTAAGTAACTGTATATAGACTCTTTGTATGTTCAGACTTTCACTAGTTGTTGTGGTAAGTAACTGTATATAGACTGTCTTTGTATGTTCAGACTTTCACTAGTTATTGTGGTAAGTAACTGTATATAGACTGTCTTTGTATGTTCAGACTTTCACTAATTATTGTGGTAAGTAACTGTATATAGACTATCTTTGTATGTTCAGACTTTCACTAGTTATTGTGGTAAGTAACTGTATATAGACTGTCTTTGTATGTTCATACTTTCACTAGTTATTGTGGTAAGTAATTATATATAGACTGTCTTTGTATGTTCAGACTTTCACTAGTTATTGTGGTAAGTAATTATATATAGACTGTCTTTGTATGTTCAGACTTTCACTAGTTGTTGTGGTAAGTAACTGTATATAGACTGTCTTTGTATGTTCAGACTTTCACTAGTTGTTGTGGTGGTAAGTAACTGTATATAGACTGTCTTTGTATGTTCAGACTTTCACTAGTTATTGTGGTAAGTAACTGTATATAGATTGTCTTTGTATGTTCAGACTTTCACTAGTTATTATGGTAAGTAACTGTATATAGATTGTCTTTGTATGTTCAGGCTTTCACTAGTTATTGTGGTAAGTAACTGTATATAGACTGTCTTTGTATGTTCAGACTTTCACTAGTTATTGTGGTAAGTAACTGTATATAGACTGTCTTTGTATGTTCAGACTTTCACTAGTTATTGTGGTAAGTAATTATATATAGACTGTCTTTGTATGTTCAGACTTTCACTAGTTATTGTGGTAAGTAATTATATATAGACTGTCTTTGTATGTTCAGACTTTCACTAGTTATTGTGGTAAGTAACTGTATATAGACTGTCTTTGTATGTTCATACTTTCACTAGTTGTTGTGGTAAGTAACTGTATATAGATTGTCTTTGTATGTTCAGACTTTCACTAGTTATTGTGGTAAGTAATTATATATAGACTGTCTTAGTATGTTGAGATTTTCACTAGTTATTGTGGTAAGTAATTATATATAGACTGTCTTAGTATGTTGAGATTTTCACTAGTTATTGTGGTAAGTAATTATATATAGACTGTCTTTGTATGTTCAGACTTTCACTAGTTATTGTGGTAAGTAACTGTATATAGACTGTCTTAGTATGTTGAGATTTTCAGTAGTTATTATGGTAAGTAATTGTATACTTATCTCAGTCATAGAGTTTATCTCTTCCTGTTATAGGGTACAGATCTGGTATCTTTTCATTGTCCTTATAGTAAACTAATAGCATAGTTTAAAATCTATTTTTTTTTGGTGTTAGATATATTTTGGAGAAAGTTTTTATATTTGTATGGCTAATTAAAATAGTTCATTTATTATTAACGTGTACTGAGAAGTAACTCGGCCATATAAATGAGTGTAGCCTACCACATACAAACTGAAGTTAGCAAGTCAGAGACAGAGGGATTTATTTGAAACCTTTTTGATAATCTTCTGTCTGTAAATTGACAAAAACAACTTTTGAAACACACATGTTTCTACTTGTGATACCAATCATCTCTGTTGACAAGTGCAAGTGTTGAATCATGGGGAACAATAGAGTTGTGTGGACACTGATGTAACTGTTTCTGACAAACAACTCTTGTTCTGAAGGGATTTTGTTATCATTTTAACAGCTACAGAAGTTTCATTAATTATTTTGTAGATTTCTTTTTTTTCTGGTATTTATTGAAAAACTGCTACTTCCTTCTGGTAGTACATGTAACTTTGTCACATAACATCAGATTTGTTGATTGTTAGGACATAATTCATGAGATATCATCAAAACATATGAAATAAGTAATTTGCTAAACAATAATTCTGTGTAGTGAACAAAAGAAAGTTTGTAGAAATAGTAATTGTTCATTCTGTCTGAAAAATACACAAATACAAGTTGCTGCACTTTGTACACAAATACAAGTTGCTGCACTTTGATATGTTGAGTATAAATTATACCCTACAAATTATAACCATACAAGTTAATCATAATCAAGTTACTTCTTTGCTCCATATATTACCTTAAGGTAGAGCTTGATAGATAATTATAATAGCTCATGACATAACTAAGTCTTCATATTATTTCAAACTGTATAATTTTATGCTGTTAGTTCTGCAGCTTACAGTGGTTCCATCTACTTAGATAACTAAAACCAGAATATACAACACAATGTTTTATAAATTTCTAACAGCATTGTGAAGTTAGCAATGAGATAACAATATTATGTTATTCTCAATTTTCCTGATAAGAATTTTTGTTTTTCTGATTTTTGAAATTATATTAAAGTACCCCTTTCCCAAACTAGTTCTTCCATTGCTGTCACATTCACAGCTTGCTTTAGTGAGAGATGTTTTCTTTCATTATCTCTGTTTAATGTCTTAGGCTCTGATCTCCTGAGGTTGACAAGAAATGATATTATTCAGATTTGTGGCTTTGCTGATGGAATACGACTTTTCTCCACTCTTCAATCCAGGTATCATTGACTGTAAATATAAAAATTTATGTTGATGTCTGCAAACCTCAGTAAGACATCAGGCATTAAATCTTCCTTTATTTAATATAAAAGAAGGCCCATCATTGAGTATAATAACAATTAGGGTTAGTTCTTGTCCATTTCAGTACATTCCATCTGTTATTGAACTTTATGCACAGAGAAGATAATACTTTGTTTCAATATGTCTTTCTTATACAATGTGACAAGACACATTATGATCTTTAAAAAGTTATTTCGATAAAGTACTGCTACTTTTAGGAATATAAATGGAAGTGCAAGATCGGGGTAAGAGTTAATGATGTATTTCTTTACATTTATCAATTTTTTATAATTTATTTCATAGTTCAAAGCAGTATGTTGAAATAACATTACATCTAGTGTACTACAAACAAAAGTCTTCATTGTTGTTCCTTTATGATGGACTTTACAATAATAGAGAATTTTCATGGTAACAAGACTAAAATTACATTCACTTCAGGTTTCCTTAAGTAAACAACTAACAAAACAGAGGATGATTAGGCTTTCAGGTTTCCTTACGTAAACAACTAACAAAACAGAGGATGATTAGGCTTTCAGGTTTCCTTAAGTAAACAACTAATAAACCAGAGGATGATTAGGTTTTCAGGTTTCCTTAAGTAAACAGCTAACAAAACAGAGGATGATTAGGCTTTCAGGTTTTCTTAAGTAAACAACTAACAAAACAGAGGATGATTACGCTTTCAGATTTCCTTAAGTAAACAACTAACAAAACAGAGGATGGTAAGGCTTTCAGGTTTTCTTAAGTAAACAACTAACAAAACAGAGGATGATTAGACTTTCAGGTTTCCTTAAGTAAACAACTAACAAAACAGAGGATGGTAAAGCTTTCAGGTTTTCTTAAGTAAACAACTAACAAAACAGAGGATGATTATGCTTTCAGGTTTCCTTAAGTAAACAACTAACAAAACAGAGGATGGTAAGGCTTTCAGGTTTTCTTAAGTAAACAACTAACAAAACAGAGGATGATTAGGCTTTCAGGTTTCCTTAAGTACACAATTAACAAAACAGAGGATGATTAGGCTTTCAAGTGTCCTTAAGTAAACAACTAACAAAACAAAGGATGATTAGGCTTTCAAGTGTCCTTAAGTAAACAACTAACAAAACAAAGGATGATTAGGCTTTCAGGTTTCCTTAAGTACACAATTAACAAAACAGAGGATGATTACGCTTTCAAGTGTCCTTAAGTAAACAACTAACAAAACAGAGGATGGTAAGGCTTTCAAGTTTTCTTAAGTAAACAACTAACAAAACAAAGAACAATTAGACTTTCAGGTTTCCTGAAGTAAACAACTAACAAAACAGGGATGTTAGGCTTTCAGGTTTCCTGAAGTAAACAACTAACAAAACAGGGACGTTAGGCTTTCAGATTTCCTTAAGTAAACAACTAACAAAACAGGGACGTTAGGCTTTCAGATTTCCTTAAGTAAACAACTAACAAAACAGGGATGTTAAGCTTTCAGGTTTCCTTAAGTAAACAACTAACAAAACAGAGGATGATTAGGCTTTCAGGTTTCCTTAAGTAAACAACTAAGAAAACAGAGGATGATTAGGCTTTCAGGTTTCCTTAAATAAACAACTAAGAAAACAGGGATATTAGGCTTTCAGGTTTCCTGAAGTAAACAACTAATAAAACAGGGATGTTAGGTTTTCAGGTTTCCTGAAGTAAACAACTAACAAAACAGGGACGTTAGGCTTTCAGGTTTCCTTAAGTAAACAACTAACAAAACAGGGATGTTAGACTTTCAAGTTTCCTTAAGTAAATAACTAATAAAACAGGGACGTTAGGCTTTCTGGTTTCTTTAAGGAAACAACTAACAAAACTGAGATTGGTTTTCATAAAACAAAAATTTAAATATAAAATTTACTTAGGTAAGTGAACCATTTCGTATATTTCACTATTTAACTTCATATCTAGTTAACTGTTTAGCCTTATCTCTAGTTAACTATTTAACTTCATATCTAGTTAACTGTTTAGCCTTATCTCTAGTTAACTATTTAACTTCATATCTAGTTAACTGTCTAGCCTTATCTCTAGTTAACTATTTAACTTCATATCTAGTTAACTGTTTAACCTTATCTCTAGTTAACTATTTAACTATATATCTAGTTAACTGTCTAGCCTTATCTCTAGTTAACTGTTTAGCCTTATCTCTAGTTAACTATTTAACTTCATATCTAGTTAACTGTTTAGCCTTATCTCTAGTTAACTATTTAACTTCATATCTAGTTAACTGTTTAGCCTTATCTCTAGTTAACTATTTAACTTCATATCTAGTTAACTGTTTAGCCTTATCTCTAGTTAACTATTTAACTTCATATCTAGTTAACTGTTTAACCTTATCTCTAGTTAACTATTTAACTTCATATCTAGTTAACTGTTTAGCCTTATCTCTAGTTAACTGTTTAGCCTTATCTCTAGTCAACTGTTTAGCCTTATCTCTAGTTAACTATTTAACTTCATATCTATTTAACTGTTTAGCCTTATCTCTAGTTATCTATTTAACTTCATATCTAGTTAACTGTTTAGCCTTATCTCTAGTTAACTATTTAACTTCATATCTAGTTAACTGTTTAACCTTATCTCTAGTTAACTATTTAACTTCATATCTAGTTAACTGTTTAACCTTATCTCTAGTTAACTGTTTAGCCTTATCTCTAGTTAACTGTTTAGCCTTATCTCTAGTTAACTATTTAACTTCATATCTAGTTAACTGTTTAGCCTTATCTCTAGTTAACTATTTAACTTCATATCTAGTTAACTGTTTAACCTTATTCTTAGTTAACTGTTTAGCCTTATCTCTAGTTAACTGTTTAGCCTTATCTCTAGTTAACTATTTAACTTCATATCTAGTTAACTGTTTAGCCTTATCTCTAGTTAACTATTTAACTTCATATCTAGTTAACTGTTTAGCCTTATCTCTAGTTAACTATTTAACTTCATATCTAGTTAACTGTTTAGCCTTATCTCTAGTTAACTGTTTAGCCTTATCTCTAGTTAACTATTTAACTTCATATCTAGTTAACTGTTTAGCCTTATCTCTAGTTAACTATTTAACTTCATATCTAGTTAACTGTTTAGCCTTATCTCTAGTTAACTATTTAACTTCATATCTAGTTAACTGTTTAACCTTATCTCTAGTTAACTATTTAACTTCATATCTAGTTAACTGTTTAACCTTATCTCTAGTTAACTGTTTAACCTTATCTCTAGTTAACTGTTTAGCCTTATCTCTAGTTAACTGTTTAGCCTTATCTCTAGTTAACTATTTAACTTCATATCTAGTTAACTGTTTAGCCTTATCTCTAGTTAACTATTTAACTTCATATCTAGTTAACTGTTTAACCTTATCTCTAGTTAACTGTTTAGCCTTATCTCTAGTTAACTGTTTAGCCTTATCTCTAGTTAACTATTTAACTTCATATCTAGTTAACTGTTTAGCCTTATCTCTAGTTAACTATTTAACTTCATATCTAGTTAACTGTTTAGCCTTATCTCTAGTTAACTATTTAACTTCATATCTAGTTAACTGTTTAGCCTTATCTCTAGTTAACTATTTAACTTCATATCTAGTTAACTGTTTAACCTTATCTCTAGTTAACTATTTAACTTCATATCTAGTTAACTATTTAACTCCATATCTAGTTAACTGTTTAACCTTATCTCTACTTAACTGTTTAGCCTTATATCTAGTTAACTGTTTAGCCTTATCTCTAGTTAACTATTTAACTTCATATCTAGTTAACTGTTTAGCCTTATCTCTAGTTAACTATTTAACTTCATATCTAGTTAACTGTTTAGCCTTATCTCTAGTTAACTGTTTAACCTTATCTCTAGTTAACTGTTTAACTTCATATCTAGTTAACTGTTTAACCTTATCTCTAGTTAACTGTTTAACTTCACATCTGGTTAACTGTTTAGCCTTATCTCTAGTTAACTGTTTAACCTTATCTCTAGTTAACTGTCTAATCTTATCTCTAGTTAACTGTTTAGCCTTATCTCTAGTTAACTATTTAACTTCATATCTTGTTAACTGTTTAGCCTTATCTCTAGTTAACTGTTTAACTTCATATCTAGTTAACTGTTTAGCCTTATCTCTAGTTAACTCTTTAGCCTTATCTCTAGTTAACTATTTAACTTCATATCTAGTTAACTGTTTAACCTTATCTCTAGTTAACTATTTAACTTCATATCTAGTTAACTGTTTAACCTTATCTCTAGTTAACTGTTTAGCCTTATCTCTAGTTAACTGTTTAACCTTATCTCTAGTTAACTGTTTAGCCTTATCTCTAGTTAACTATTTAACTTCATATCTAGTTAACTGTTTAGCCTTATCTCTAGTTAACTATTTAACTTCATATCTAGTTAACTGTTTAGCCTTATCTCTAGTTAACTATTTAACTTCATATCTAGTTAACTGTTTAACCTTATCTCTAGTTAACTATTTAACTTCATATCTAGTTAACTGTTTAGCCTTATCTCTAGTTAACTGTTTAACTTTATCTCTAGTTAACTGTTTAGCCTTATCTCTAGTTAACTATTTAACTTCATATCTAGTTAACTGTTTAGCCTTATCTCTAGTTAACTATTTAACTTCATATCTAGTTAACTGTTTAGCCTTATCTCTAGTTAACTATTTAACTTCATATCTAGTTAACTGTTTAGCCTTATCTCTAGTTAACTATTTAACTTCATATCTAGTTAACTGTTTAGCCTTATCTCTAGTTAACTATTTAACTTCATATCTAGTTAACTGTTTAGCCTTATCTCTAGTTAACTATTTAACTTCATATCTAGTTAACTGTTTAGCCTTATCTCTAGTTAACTATTTAACTTCATATCTAGTTAACTGTTTAGCCTTATCTCTAGTTAACTATTTAACTTCATATCTAGTTAACTGTTTAGCCTTATCTCTAGTTAACTATTTAACTTCATATCTAGTTAACTGTTTAGCCTTATCTCTAGTTAACTGTTTAACTTCATATCTAGTTAACTGTTTAACCTTATCTCTAGTTAACTATTTAACTTCATATCTAGTTAACTGTTTAACCTTATATCTAGTTAACTGTTTAACCTTATCTCTAGTTAACTGTTTAGCCTTATCTCTAGTTAACTGTTTAACCTTATCTCTAGTTAACTGTTTAACTTCATATCTAGTTAACTGTTTAACCTTATCTCTAGTTAACTGTTTAACTTCACATCTGGTTAACTGTTTAGCCTTATCTCTAGTTAACTGTTTAACCTTATCTCTAGTTAACTGTCTAATCTTATCTCTAGTTAACTGTTTAGCCTTATCTCTAGTTAACTATTTAACTTCATATCTTGTTAACTGTTTAGCCTTATCTCTAGTTAACTGTTTAACTTCATATCTTGTTAACTGTTTAGCCTTATCTCTAGTTAACTGTTTAACTTCATATCTAGTTAACTGTTTAGCCTTATCTCTAGTTAACTGTTTAACTTCATATCTAGTTAACTGTTTAGCCTTATCTCTAGTTAACTGTTTAACCTTATCTCTAGTTAACTGTTTAGCCTTATCTCTAGTTAACTGTTTAACCTTATCTCTAGTTAACTGTTTAGCCTTATCTCTAGTTAACTGTTTAACCTTATCTCTAGTTAACTGTTTAGCCTTATCTCTAGTTAACTATTTAACTTCATATCTAGTTAACTGTTTAGCCTTATCTCTAGTTAACTGTTTAACTTCATATCTAGTTAACTGTTTAGCCTTATCTCTAGTTAACTGTTTAGCCTTATCTCTAGTTAACTCTTTAGCCTTATCTCTAGTTAACTATTTAACTTCATATCTAGTTAACTGTTTAACCTTATCTCTAGTTAACTATTTAACTTCATATCTAGTTAACTGTTTAACCTTATCTCTAGTTAACTGTTTAGCCTTATCTCTAGTTAACTGTTTAGCCTTATCTCTAGTTAACTGTTTAGCCTTATCTCTAGTTAACTGTTTAGCCTTATCTCTAGTTAACTATTTAACTTCATATCTAGTTAACTGTTTAGCCTTATCTCTAGTTAACTATTTAACTTCATATCTAGTTAACTGTTTAGCCTTATCTCTAGTTAACTGTTTAACTTTATCTCTAGTTAACTGTTTAGCCTTATCTCTATCTCTAGTTAACTATTTAACTTCATATCTAGTTAACTGTTTAGCCTTTATCTCTAGTTAACTATTTAACTTCATATCTAGTTAACTGTTTAGCCTTATCTCTAGTTAACTGTTTAGCCTTATCTCTAGTTAACTGTTTAGCCTTATCTCTAGTTAACTATTTAACTTCATATCTAGTTAACTGTTTAGCCTTATCTCTAGTTAACTATTTAACTTCATATCTAGTTAACTGTTTAGCCTTATCTCTAGTTAACTATTTAACTTCATATCTAGTTAACTGTTTAGCCTTATCTCTAGTTAACTATTTAACTTTATATCTAGTTAACTGTTTAGCCTTATCTCTAGTTAACTATTTAACTTCATATCTAGTTAACTGTTTAGCCTTATCTCTAGTTAACTATTTAACTTCATATCTAGTTAACTGTTTAACCTTATCTCTAGTTAACTGTTTAACTTTATATCTAGTTAACTGTTTAACCTTATCTCTAGTTAACTGTTTAACCTTATCTCTAGTTAACTGTTTAACTTCATATCTAGTTAACTGTTTAACCTTAACTGTTTAACTTCATCTAGTTAACTGTTTAACTTCATCTCTAGTTAACTGTTTAGCCTTATCTCTAGTTAACTGTTTAACCTTATCTCTAGTTAACTGTTTAACATCTCTAGTTAACTGTTTAGCCTTATCTCTAGTTAACTGTTTAACTTCATATCTAGTTAACTGTTTAGCCTTATCTCTAGTTAACTGTTTAACTTCATATCTAGTTAACTGTTTAGCCTTATCTCTAGTTAACTGTTTAACCTTATCTCTAGTTAACTGTTTAGCCTTATCTCTAGTTAACTGTTTAACTTCATATCTAGTTAACTGTTTAGCCTTATCTCTAGTTAACTGTTTAACTTCATATCTAGTTAACTGTTTAACCTTATCTCTAGTTAACTGTTTAGCCTTATCTCTAGTTAACTGTTTAGCCTTATCTCTAGTTAACTGTTTAGCTTTATCTCTAGTTAACTGTTTAACTTCATATCTAGTTAACTGTTTAGCCTTATCTCTAGTTAACTGTTTAACTTCATATCTAGTTAACTGTTTAGCCTTATCTCTAGTTAACTGTTTAACTTATCTCTAGTTAACTGTTTAGCCTTATCTCTAGTTAACTGTTTAACTTCATATCTAGTTAACTGTTTAACTTATCTCTAGTTAACTGTTTAGCCTTATCTCTAGTTAACTGTTTAACTTCATATCTAGTTAACTGTTTAGCCTTATCTCTAGTTAACTGTTTAGCTTATATCTAGTTAACTGTTTAGCCTTATCTCTAGTTAACTGTTTAGCCTTATCTCTAGTTAACTATTTAACTTCATATCTAGTTAACTGTTTAGCCTTATCTCTAGTTAACTATTTAACTTCATATCTAGTTAACTGTTTAGCCTTATCTCTAGTTAACTGTTTAGCTTCATATCTAGTTAACTGTTTAGCCTTATCTCTAGTTAACTGTTTAACTTCATCTCTAGTTAACTGTTTAGCCTTATCTCTAGTTAACTGTTTAACTTCATATCTAGTTAACTGTTTAACTTATCTCTAGTTAACTGTTTAGCCTTATCTCTAGTTAACTGTTTAGCCTTATCTCTAGTTAACTATTTAACTTCATATCTAGTTAACTGTCTAGCCTTATCTCTAGTTAACTATTTAACTTCATATCTAGTTAACTGTTTAGCCTTATCTCTAGTTAACTATTTAACTTCATATCTAGTTAACTGTTTAGCCTTATCTCTAGTTAACTATTTAACTTCATATCTAGTTAACTGTTTAACCTTATCTCTAGTTAACTATTTAACTTCATATCTAGTTAACTGTTTAACTCCATATCTAGTTAACTGTTTAACCTTATCTCTAGTTAACTGTTTAACCTTATATCTAGTTAACTGTTTAGCCTTATCTCTAGTTAACTATTTAACTTCATATCTAGTTAACTGTTTAGCCTTATCTCTAGTTAACTATTTAACTTCATATCTAGTTAACTGTTTAACCTTATCTCTAGTTAACTGTTTAACCTTATCTCTAGTTAACTGTTTAACTTCATATCTAGTTAACTGTTTAACCTTATCTCTAGTTAACTGTTTAACTTCATCATCTAGTTAACTGTTTAGCCTTATCTCTAGTTAACTGTTTAACCTTATCTCTAGTTAACTGTCTAATCTTATCTCTAGTTAACTGTTTAGCCTTATCTCTAGTTAACTATTTAACTTCATATCTTGTTAACTGTTTAGCCTTATCTCTAGTTAACTGTTTAACTTTAACTGTTTATTATCTCTAGTTAACTGTTTAGCCTTATCTCTAGTTAACTGTTTAACTTCATATCTAGTTAACTGTTTAACCTTATCTCTAGTTAACTGTTTAACTTCATCTCTAGTTAACTGTTTAACCTTATCTCTAGTTAACTGTTTAGCTTATCTCTAGTTAACTGTTTAGCCTTATCTCTAGTTAACTGTTTAGCCTTATCTCTAGTTAACTGTTTAGTTAACCTTATCTCTAGTTAACTATTTAACTTCATATCTAGTTAACTGTTTAGCCTTATCTCTAGTTAACTATTTAACTTCATATCTAGTTAACTGTTTAGCCTTATCTCTAGTTAACTATTTAACTTCATATCTAGTTAACTGTTTAACCTTATCTCTAGTTAACTATTTAACTTCATATCTAGTTAACTGTTTAGCCTTATCTCTAGTTAACTGTTTAGCCTTATCTCTAGTTAACTGTTTAGCCTTATCTCTAGTTAACTATTTAACTTCATATCTAGTTAACTGTTTAGCCTTATCTCTAGTTAACTATTTAACTTCATATCTAGTTAACTGTTTAGCCTTATCTCTAGTTAACTATTTCTCTAGTTAACTTCATATCTAGTTAACTGTTTAACCTTATCTCTAGTTAACTATTTAACTTCATATCTAGTTAACTGTTTAGCCTTATCTCTAGTTAACTATTTAACTTCATATCTAGTTAACTGTCTAGCCTTATCTCTAGTTAACTATTTAACTTCATATCTAGTTAACTGTTTAGCCTTATCTCTAGTTAACTATTTAACTTCATATCTAGTTAACTGTTTAGCCTTATCTCTAGTTAACTATTTAACTTCATATCTAGTTAACTGTTTAGCCTTATCTCTAGTTAACTATTTAACTTCATATCTAGTTAACTGTTTAGCCTTATCTCTAGTTAACTATTTAACTTCATATCTAGTTAACTGTTTAACCTTATCTCTAGTTAACTATTTAACTTCATATCTAGTTAACTATTTAACTTCATATCTAGTTAACTGTTTAACCTTATCTCTACTTAACTGTTTAGCCTTATCTCTAGTTAACTGTTTAACCTTATCTCTAGTTAACTGTTTAACTTCATATCTAGTTAACTGTTTAACCTTATCTCTAGTTAACTGTTTAACTTCACATCTAGTTAACTTTTAGCCTTATCTCTAGTTAACTGTTTAACCTTATCTCTAGTTAACTCTAGTTAACTATCTCTAGTTAACTGTTTAGCCTTATCTCTAGTTAACTGTTTAGCCTTATCTCTAGTTAACTGTTTAACTTCATATCTAGTTAACTGTTTAGCCTTATCTCTAGTTAACTGTTTAACTTCATATCTTGTTAACTGTTTAGCCTTATCTCTAGTTAACTGTTTAACTTCATATCTAGTTAACTGTTTAGCCTTATCTCTAGTTAACTGTTTAACTTCATATCTAGTTAACTGTTTAGCCTTATCTCTAGTTAACTGTTTAACCTTATCTCTAGTTAACTGTTTAGCCTTATCTCTAGTTAACTGTTTAACCTTATCTCTAGTTAACTGTTTAGCCTTATCTCTGGTTAACTGTTTAACCTTATCTCTAGTTAACTGTTTAGCTTTATCTCTAATTAACTATTTAACTTCATATCTAGTTAACTGTTTAGCCTTATCTCTAGTTAACTGTTTAACTTCATATCTAGTTAACTGTTTAGCCTTATCTCTAGTTAACTGTTTAGCCTTATCTCTAGTTAACTCTTTAGCCTTATCTCTAGTTAACTATTTAACTTCATATCTAGTTAACTGTTTAACCTTATCTCTAGTTAACTATTTAACTTCATATCTAGTTAACTGTTTAACCTTATCTCTAGTTAACTGTTTAGCCTTATCTCTAGTTAACTGTTTAGCCTTATCTCTAGTTAACTGTTTAGCCTTATCTCTAGTTAACTGTTTAGCCTTATCTCTAGTTAACTATTTAACTTCATATCTAGTTAACTGTTTAACCTTATCTCTAGTTAACTATTTAACTTCATATCTAGTTAACTGTTTAACTTATCTCTAGTTAACTGTTTAGCCTTATCTCTAGTTAACTGTTTAGCTTCATATCTAGTTAACTGTTTAGCCTTATCTCTAGTTAACTATTTAACTTCATATCTAGTTAACTGTTTAGCTTTATCTCTAGTTAACTATTTAACTTCATATCTAGTTAACTGTTTAACCTTATCTCTAGTTAACTGTTTAGCCTTATCTCTAGTTAACTGTTTAGCCTTATCTCTAGTTAACTGTCTAGCCTTATCTCTAGTTAACTATTTAACTTCATATCTAGTTAACTGTTTAGCCTTATCTCTAGTTAACTATTTAACTTCATATCTAGTTAACTGTTTAGCCTTATCTCTAGTTAACTATTTAACTTCATATCTAGTTAACTGTTTAACCTTATCTCTAGTTAACTATTTAACTTCATATCTAGTTAACTGTTTAGCCTTATCTCTAGTTAACTGTTTAACCTTATCTCTAGTTAACTGTTTAACCTTATCTCTAGTTAACTGTTTAGCCTTATCTCTAGTTAACTGTTTAACTTCATATCTAGTTAACTGTTTAGCCTTATCTCTAGTTAACTGTTTAACTTTATCTCTAGTTAACTGTTTAACCTTATCTCTAGTTAACTGTTTAACCTTATCTCTAGTTAACTGTTTAACTTCATATCTAGTTAACTGTTTAACCTTATCTCTAGTTAACTGTTTAACTTCACATCTGGTTAACTGTTTAGCCTTATCTCTAGTTAACTGTTTAACCTTATCTCTAGTTAACTGTTTAACTTATCTCTAGTTAACTGTTTATCTCTAGTTAACTGTTTAGCCTTATCTCTAGTTAACTATTTAACTTCATATCTTGTTAACTGTTTAGCCTTATCTCTAGTTAACTGTTTAACTTCATATCTAGTTAACTGTTTAGCCTTATCTCTAGTTAACTGTTTAGCCTTATCTCTAGTTAACTGTTTAGCCTTATCTCTAGTTAACTATTTAACTTCATATCTAGTTAACTGTTTAACCTTATCTCTAGTTAACTATTTAACTTCATATCTAGTTAACTGTTTAGCCTTATCTCTAGTTAACTGTTTAGCCTTATCTCTAGTTAACTGTTTAGCCTTATCTCTAGTTAACTGTTTAACTTCATTCTATTAACTCTAGTTAACTATTTAACTTCATATCTAGTTAACTGTTTAGCCTTATCTCTAGTTAACTATTTAACTTCATATCTAGTTAACTGTTTAGCCTTATCTCTAGTTAACTATTTAACTTCATATCTAGTTAACTGTTTAACCTTATCTCTAGTTAACTGTTTAGCCTTCTCTATTAACTGTTTAGCTCTAGTTAACTGTTTAGCCTTATCTCTAGTTAACTATTTAACTTCATATCTAGTTAACTGTTTAACCTTATCTCTAGTTAACTATTTAACTATATATCTAGTTAACTGTTTAGCCTTATCTCTAGTTAACTGTTTAGCCTTATCTCTAGTTAACTATTTAACTTCATATCTAGTTAACTGTTTAGCCTTATCTCTAGTTAACTATTTAACTTCATATCTAGTTAACTGTTTAGCCTTATCTCTAGTTAACTATTTAACTTCATATCTAGTTAACTGTTTAGCCTTATCTCTAGTTAACTATTTAACTTCATATCTAGTTAACTGTTTAGCCTTATCTCTAGTTAACTATTTAACTTCATATCTAGTTAACTGTTTAGCCTTATCTCTAGTTAACTATTTAACTTCATATCTAGTTAACTGTTTAACCTTATCTCTAGTTAACTATTTAACTTCATATCTAGTTAACTATTTAACTTCATATCTAGTTAACTGTTTAACCTTATCTCTACTTAACTGTTTAGCCTTATCTCTAGTTAACTGTTTAACCTTATCTCTAGTTAACTGTTTAACTTCATATCTAGTTAACTGTTTAACCTTATCTCTAGTTAACTGTTTAACTTCACATCTGGTTAACTGTTTAGCCTTATCTCTAGTTAACTGTTTAACCTTATCTCTAGTTAACTGTCTAATCTTATCTCTAGTTAACTGTTTAGCCTTATCTCTAGTTAACTGTTTAGCCTTATCTCTAGTTAACTGTTTAGCCTTATCTCTAGTTAACTATTTAACTTCATCTCTAGTTAACTGTTTAACTTCATCTCTAGTTAACTGTTTAGCCTTATCTCTAGTTAACTGTTTAACTTCATATCTAGTTAACTGTTTAGCCTTATCTCTAGTTAACTGTTTAACTTATCTCTAGTTAACTGTTTAGCCTTATCTCTAGTTAACTGTTTAACTGTTAACTGTTTAGCCTTATCTCTAGTTAACTGTTTAGCCTTATCTCTAGCCTTATCTCTAGTTAACTGTCTAATCTTATCTCTAGTTAACTGTTTAGCCTTATCTCTAGTTAACTATTTAACTTCATATCTTGTTAACTGTTTAGCCTTATCTCTAGTTAACTGTTTAACTTCATATCTAGTTAACTGTTTAGCCTTATCTCTAGTTAACTCTTTAGCCTTATCTCTAGTTAACTGTTTAGCCTTATCTCTAGTTAACTATTTAACTTCATATCTAGTTAACTGTTTAACCTTATCTCTAGTTAACTATTTAACTTCATATCTAGTTAACTGTTTAACCTTATCTCTAGTTAACTGTTTAGCCTTATCTCTAGTTAACTGTTTAGCCTTATCTCTAGTTAACTGTTTAGCCTTATCTCTAGTTAACTGTTAATCTCTAGTTAACTAAACTTCATATCTAGTTAACTGTTTAACCTTATCTCTAGTTAACTATTTAACTTCATATCTAGTTAACTGTTTAGCCTTATCTCTAGTTAACTGTTTAACTTATCTCTAGTTAACTGTTTAGCCTTATCTCTAGTTAACTGTTTAACTTTATCTCTAGTTAACTGTTTAACCTTATCTCTAGTTAACTATTTAACTTCATATCTAGTTAACTGTTTAGCCTTATCTCTAGTTAACTATTTAACTTCATATCTAGTTAACTGTTTAACCTTATCTCTAGTTAACTGTTTAACTTCATCTCTAGTTAACTGTTTAGCCTTATCTCTAGTTAACTGTTTAACCTTATCTCTAGTTAACTGTTTAACTTTATCTCTAGTTAACTGTTTAGCCTTATCTCTAGTTAACTGTTTAACTTCATATCTAGTTAACTGTTTAACCTTATCTCTAGTTAACTGTTTAACTTCATATCTAGTTAACTGTTTAACCTTATCTCTAGTTAACTGTTTAACTTTATCTCTAGTTAACTGTTTAGCCTTATCTCTAGTTAACTGTTTAGCCTTATCTCTAGTTAACTGTTTAACTTCATATCTAGTTAACTGTTTAGCCTTTATCTCTAAACTTCATATCTAGTTAACTGTTTAGCCTTATCTCTAGTTAACTGTTTAACTTCATATCTAGTTAACTGTTTAGCCTTATCTCTAGTTAACTGTTTAACTTCATATCTAGTTAACTGTTTAACCTTATCTCTAGTTAACTGTTTAACCTTATCTCTAGTTAACTGTTTAACCTTATCTCTAGTTAACTGTTTAACTTATCTCTAGTTAACTGTTTAGCCTTATCTCTAGTTAACTGTTTAACCTTATCTCTAGTTAACTGTTTAACCTTATCTCTAGTTAACTGTTTAACTTCATCTCTAGTTAACTGTTTAACCTTATCTCTAGTTAACTGTTTAGCCTTATCTCTAGTTAACTGTTTAACCTTATCTCTAGTTAACTGTTTAGCCTTATCTCTAGTTAACTGTTTAGCCTTATCTCTAGTTAACTATTTAACTTCATATCTAGTTAACTGTTTACTTATCTCTAGTTAACTATTTAACTTCATATCTAGTTAACTGTTTAACCTTATCTCTAGTTAACTGTTTAACCTTATCTCTAGTTAACTGTTTAGCCTTATCTCTAGTTAACTGTTTAGTTAACTTCTTATCTCTAGTTAACTGTTTAACTTCATATCTAGTTAACTGTTTAGCCTTATCTCTAGTTAACTATTTAACTTCATATCTAGTTAACTGTTTAGCCTTATCTCTAGTTAACTGTTTAACCTTATCTCTAGTTAACTGTTTAGCCTTATCTCTAGTTAACTCTCTAGCCTTATCTCTAGTTAACTGTTTAGCTATCTCTAGTTAACTGTTTAGCCTTATCTCTAGTTAACTGTTTAACTTTATCTCTAGTTAACTGTTTAGCTTATTAGTCTCTTATCTCTAGTTAACTATTTAACTTCATCTCTATCTAGTTAACTGTTTAGCCTTATCTCTAGTTAACTATTTAACTTCATATCTAGTTAACTGTTTAGCCTTATCTCTAGTTAACTATTTAACTTCATATCTAGTTAACTGTTTAGCCTTATCTCTAGTTAACTATTTAACTTCATATCTAGTTAACTGTTTAACCTTATCTCTAGTTAACTATTTAACTTCATATCTAGTTAACTGTTTAACTTTATCTCTAGTTAACTGTTTAACCTTATCTCTAGTTAACTGTTTAGCCTTATCTCTAGTTAACTGTTTAACCTTATCTCTAGTTAACTGTTTAACTTCATATCTAGTTAACTGTTTAACCTTATCTCTAGTTAACTATTTAACTTCATATCTAGTTAACTGTTTAATCCTTTAACTCTAGTTAACTGTTTAGCTTATCTCTAGTTAACTGTTTAGCCTTATCTCTAGTTAACTGTTTAGCCTTATCTCTAGTTAACTATTTAACTTCATATCTAGTTAACTGTTTAGCCTTATCTCTAGTTAACTGTTTAACTTCATATCTAGTTAACTGTTTAGCCTTATCTCTAGTTAACTGTTTAACTTCATATCTAGTTAACTGTTTAGCCTTATCTCTAGTTAACTGTTTAACTTCATATCTAGTTAACTGTTTAGCCTTATCTCTAGTTAACTGTTTAACCTTATCTCTAGTTAACTGTTTAGCCTTATCTCTAGTTAACTGTTTAACCTTATCTCTAGTTAACTGTTTAGCTTCATCTCTAGTTAACTGTTTAGCCTTCATCTCTAGTTAACTATTTAACCTTATCTCTAGTTAACTGTTTAGCTTTATCTCTAGTTAACTATTTAGTTAACTGTTTAGCCTTATCTCTAGTTAACTATTTAACTTCATATCTAGTTAACTGTTTAGCCTTATCTCTAGTTAACTATTTAACTTCATATCTAGTTAACTGTTTAACCTTATCTCTAGTTAACTATTTAACTTCATATCTAGTTAACTATTTAACTTCATATCTAGTTAACTGTTTAACCTTATCTCTACTTAACTGTTTAGCCTTATCTCTAGTTAACTGTTTAACCTTATCTCTAGTTAACTGTTTAACTTCATATCTAGTTAACTGTTTAACCTTATCTCTAGTTAACTGTTTAACTTCATATCTAGTTAACTGTTTAGCCTTATCTCTAGTTAACTGTTTAACCTTATCTCTAGTTAACTGTTTAATCTTATCTCTAGTTAACTGTTTAGCCTTATCTCTAGTTAACTGTTTAGCTTATCTCTAGTTAACTATTTAACTTCATATCTAGTTAACTGTTTAGCCTTATCTCTAGTTAACTGTTTAACTTCATATCTAGTTAACTGTTTAGCCTTATCTCTAGTTAACTGTTTAACTTCATATCTAGTTAACTGTTTAGCCTTATCTCTAGTTAACTGTTTAACTTCATATCTAGTTAACTGTTTAGCCTTATCTCTAGTTAACTGTTTAGTTATCTCTAGTTAACTGTTTAACCTTATCTCTAGTTAACTGTTTAGCCTTATCTCTAGTTAACTGTTTAGCCTTATCTCTAGTTAACTGTTTAGCCTTATCTCTAGTTAACTATTTAACTTCATATCTAGTTAACTGTTTAGCCTTATCTCTAGTTAACTATTTAACTTCATATCTAGTTAACTGTTTAATCTCTAGTTAACTGTTTAACCTCATCTCTAGTTAACTGTTTAATCTCTTTTATTCTCTAGTTAACTGTTTAACCTTATCTCTAGTTAACTGTTTAGCTTATCTCTAGTTAACTGTTTAACCTTATCTCTAGTTAACTGTTTATCCTAGTTAACTGTTTATTATCTAGTTAACTATTTAACTTCATATCTAGTTAACTGTTTAGCCTTATCTCTAGTTAACTATTTAACTTCATATCTAGTTAACTGTTTAGCCTTATCTCTAGTTAACTATTTAACTTCATATCTAGTTAACTGTTTAACCTTATCTCTAGTTAACTATTTAACTTCATATCTAGTTAACTGTTTAGCCTTATCTCTAGTTAACTGTTTAGCCTTATCTCTAGTTAACTGTTTAGCCTTATCTCTAGTTAACTGTTTAGCCTTATCTCTAGTTAACTATTTAACTTCATATCTAGTTAACTGTTTAGCCTTATCTCTAGTTAACTATTTAACTTCATATCTAGTTAACTGTTTAGCCTTATCTCTAGTTAACTATTTAACTTCATATCTAGTTAACTGTTTAGCCTTATCTCTAGTTAACTATTTAACTTCATATCTAGTTAACTGTTTAACCTTATCTCTAGTTAACTGTTTAACTTCATATCTAGTTAACTGTTTAACCTTATCTCTAGTTAACTGTTTAACTTCATATCTAGTTAACTATTTAACTTCATATCTAGTTAACTGTTTAACTTTATCTCTAGTTAACTGTTTAACTGTTTAGCTTATCTCTAGTTAACTGTTTAACCTTATCTCTAGTTAACTGTTTAACTTCATATCTAGTTAACTGTTTAACCTTATCTCTAGTTAACTGTTTAACTTCATCTCTAGTTAACTGTTTAGCCTTATCTCTAGTTAACTGTTTAACCTTATCTCTAGTTAACTGTTTAGCCTTATCTCTAGTTAACTGTTTAGCCTTATCTCTAGTTAACTATTTAACTTCATATCTTGTTAACTGTTTAGCCTTATCTCTAGTTAACTGTTTAACTTCATATCTAGTTAACTGTTTAGCCTTATCTCTAGTTAACTGTTTAACTTCATATCTAGTTAACTGTTTAGCCTTATCTCTAGTTAACTGTTTAACTTCATATCTAGTTAACTGTTTAGCCTTATCTCTAGTTAACTGTTTAACCTTATCTCTAGTTAACTGTTTAGCCTTATCTCTAGTTAACTGTTTAACCTTATCTCTAGTTAACTGTTTAGCCTTATCTCTAGTTAACTGTTTAACTTCATATCTAGTTAACTGTTTAGCTTATCTCTAGTTAACTATTTAACTTCATATCTAGTTAACTGTTTAGCCTTATCTCTAGTTAACTATTTAACTTCATATCTAGTTAACTGTTTAGCCTTATCTCTAGTTAACTATTTAACTTCATATCTAGTTAACTGTTTAGCCTTATCTCTAGTTAACTATTTAACTTCATATCTAGTTAACTGTCTCTCTCTAGTTAACTGTTTAGCCTTATCTCTAGTTAACTGTTTAGCCTTATCTCTAGTTAACTGTTTAACCTTATCTCTAGTTAACTGTTTAACTTCATATCTAGTTAACTGTTTAACCTTATCTCTAGTTAACTGTTTAACTTCATATCTAGTTAACTGTTTAGCCTTATCTCTAGTTAACTGTTTAACCTTATCTCTAGTTAACTGTTTAGCCTTATCTCTAGTTAACTGTTTAGCCTTATCTCTAGTTAACTGTTTAGCCTTATCTCTAGTTAACTATTTAACTTCATATCTAGTTAACTGTTTAGCCTTATCTCTAGTTAACTGTTTAACTTCATATCTAGTTAACTGTTTAACCTTATCTCTAGTTAACTGTTTAACTTCATATCTAGTTAACTGTTTAGCCTTATCTCTAGTTAACTGTTTAACTTCATCTCTAGTTAACTGTTTATCTCTAGTTAACTGTTTAACTTATCTCTAGTTAACTGTTTAGCCTTATCTCTAGTTAACTGTTTAACTTCTCTAGTTAACCTTATCTCTAGTTAACTGTTTAACTTTATCTCTAGTTAACTGTTTAGCCTTATCTCTAGTTAACTGTTTAACTTCATATCTAGTTAACTGTTTAGCCTTATCTCTAGTTAACTATTTAACTTCATATCTAGTTAACTGTTTAGCCTTATCTCTAGTTAACTATTTAACTTCATATCTAGTTAACTGTTTAGCCTTATCTCTAGTTAACTATTTAACTTCATATCTAGTTAACTGTTTAGCCTTATCTCTAGTTAACTGTTTAGCCTTATCTCTAGTTAACTATTTAACTTCATATCTAGTTAACTGTTTAGCCTTATCTCTAGTTATCTATTTAACTTCATATCTAGTTAACTGTTTAGCCTTATCTCTAGTTAACTTCATATCTAGTTAACTTCAGCCTTATCTCTAGTTAACTGTTTAACCTTATCTCTAGTTAACTGTTTAACTTATCTCTAGTTAACTGTTTAGCTTATCTCTAGTTAACTGTTTAACTTTATCTCTAGTTAACTGTTTAACCTTATCTCTAGTTAACTCTAGTTAACTGTTTAACCTTATATCTAGTTAACTATTTAACTTCATATCTAGTTAACTGTTTAACCTTATCTCTAGTTAACTGTTTAGCCTTATCTCTAGTTAACTGTTTAACCTTATCTCTAGTTAACTGTTTAACTTCATATCTAGTTAACTGTTTAACCTTATCTCTAGTTAACTGTTTAACTTCATCTCTAGTTAACTGTTTAGCCTTATCTCTAGTTAACTGTTTAACCTTATCTCTAGTTAACTGTTTAGCCTTATCTCTAGTTAACTGTTTAGCCTTATCTCTAGTTAACTGTTTAGCCTTATCTCTAGTTAACTATTTAACTTCATATCTAGTTAACTGTTTAGCCTTATCTCTACTTAACTGTTTAACTTCATATCTAGTTAACTGTTTAGCCTTATCTCTAGTTAACTGTTTAACTTCATATCTAGTTAACTGTTTAGCCTTATCTCTAGTTAACTGTTTAACTTCATATCTAGTTAACTGTTTAGCCTTATCTCTAGTTAACTGTTTAACCTTATCTCTAGTTAACTGTTTAGCCTTATCTCTAGTTAACTGTTTAACCTTATCTCTAGTTAACTGTTTAGCCTTATCTCTAGTTAACTATTTAACTTCACATCTAGTTAACTGTTTAGCCTTATCTCTAGTTAACTATTTAACTTCATATCTAGTTAACTGTTTAGCCTTATCTCTAGTTAACTATTTAACTTCATATCTAGTTAACTGTTTAGCCTTATCTCTAGTTAACTATTTAACTTCATATCTAGTTAACTGTTTAACCTTATCTCTAGTTAACTATTTAACTTCATATCTAGTTAACTGTTTAACTTCATATCTAGTTAACTGTTTAACCTTATCTCTAGTTAACTGTTTAGCCTTATCTTAGTTAACTGTTTATCTCTAGTTAACTGTTTAACCTTATCTCTAGTTAACTGTTTAACTTCATATCTAGTTAACTGTTTAGCCTTATCTCTAGTTAACTGTTTAACTTCATATCTAGTTAACTGTTTAACCTTATCTCTAGTTAACTGTTTAGCCTTATCTCTAGTTAACTGTTTAGCCTTATCTCTAGTTAACTATTTAACTTCATATCTAGTTAACTGTTTAGCTGTTTAACTTCATATCTCTAGTTAACTGTTTAACTTCATATCTAGTTAACTGTTTAGCCTTATCTCTAGTTAACTGTTTATATCTAGTTATGTTTAGCCTTATCTCTAGTTAACTGTTTAACTTCATATCTAGTTAACTGTTTAACCTTATCTCTAGTTAACTATTTAACTTCATATCTAGTTAACTGTTTAACTTTATCTCTAGTTAACTGTTTAACCTTATCTCTAGTTAACTGTTTAGCCTTATCTCTAGTTAACTGTTTAACCTTATCTCTAGTTAACTGTTTAACTTCATATCTAGTTAACTGTTTAGCCTTATCTCTAGTTAACTGTTTAACTTCATTATTAACTCTTATCTCTAGTTAACTGTTTAGCCTTATCTAGTTAACTGTTTAACTTCATATCTAGTTAACTGTTTAACCTTATCTCTAGTTAACTGTTTAACTTCATATCTAGTTAACTGTTTAGCCTTATCTCTAGTTAACTGTTTAACCTTATCTCTAGTTAACTGTTTATCTCTAGTTAACTGTTTAGCCTTATCTCTAGTTAACTGTTTAACCTTATCTCTAGTTAACTGTTTAACTTTATCTCTAGTTAACTGTTTAGCCTTATCTCTAGTTAACTATTTAACTTCATATCTAGTTAACTGTTTAGCCTTATCTCTAGTTAACTATTTAACTTCATATCTAGTTAACTGTTTAGCCTTATCTCTAGTTAACTGTTTTAACTGTTTAGCTTATCTCTAGTTAACTGTTTAGCCTTATCTCTAGTTAACTGTTTAACTCTTAACTCTCTAGTTAACTGTTTAACTTTATATCTAGTTAACTGTTTAACCTTATCTCTAGTTAACTATTTAACTTCATATCTAGTTAACTGTTTAGCCTTATCTCTAGTTAACTATTTAACTTCAGTAACTGTTTAGCTTATCTCTAGTTAACTGTTTAGCCTTATCTCTAGTTAACTATTTAACTTCATAGTTAACTGTTTAGCCTTATCTCTAGTTAACTATTTAACTTCATATCTAGTTAACTGTTTAGCCTCTAGTTAACTCTAGTTAACTGTTTAGCCTTATCTCTAGTTAACTATTTAACTTCATATCTAGTTAACTGTTTAGCCTTATCTCTAGTTAACTATTTAACTTCATATCTAGTTAACTGTTTAGCCTTATCTAGTTAACTGTTTAGCCTTATCTCTAGTTAACTATTTAACTTCATATCTAGTTAACTGTTTAGCCTTATCTCTAGTTAACTATTTAACTTCATATCTAGTTAACTGTTTAGCCTTATCTCTAGTTAACTATTTAACTTCATATCTAGTTAACTGTTTAGCCTTATCTCTAGTTAACTATTTAACTTCATATCTAGTTAACTGTTTAACCTTATCTCTAGTTAACTATTTAACTTCATATCTAGTTAACTATTTAACTTCATATCTAGTTAACTGTTTAACCTTATCTCTTCTTAACTGTTTAGCCTTATCTCTAGTTAACTGTTTAACTTTTATTCATCTAGTTAACTGTTTAACCTTATCTCTAGTTAACTGTTTAACTTCATATCTAGTTAACTGTTTAGCCTTATCTCTAGTTAACTGTTTAACCTTATCTCTAGTTAACTGTCTAATCTTATCTCTAGTTAACTGTTTAGCCTTATCTCTAGTTAACTGTTTAGCCTTATCTCTAGTTAACTGTTTAGCCTTATCTCTAGTTAACTATTTAACTTCATATCTTGTTAACTGTTTAGCCTTATCTCTAGTTAACTGTTTAACTTCATATCTAGTTAACTGTTTAGCCTTATCTCTAGTTAACTGTTTAACTTCATATCTAGTTAACTGTTTAGCCTTATCTCTAGTTAACTGTTTAACCTTATCTCTAGTTAACTGTTTAGCCTTATCTCTAGTTAACTGTTTAACCTTATCTCTAGTTAACTGTTTAGCCTTATCTCTAGTTAACTGTTTAACCTTATCTCTAGTTAACTGTTTAGCTTTATCTCTAGTTAACTATTTAACTTCATATCTAGTTAACTGTTTAGCCTTATCTCTAGTTAACTGTTTAACTTCATATCTAGTTAACTGTTTAGCCTTATCTCTAGTTAACTGTTTAGCCTTATCTCTAGTTAACTCTTTAGCCTTATCTCTAGTTAACTATTTAACTTCATATCTAGTTAACTGTTTAACTATTATCTCTAGTTAACTATTTAACTTCATATCTAGTTAACTGTTTAACCTTATCTCTAGTTAACTGTTTAGCCTTATCTCTAGTTAACTGTTTAGCCTTATCTCTAGTTAACTGTTTAGCCTTATCTCTAGTTAACTGTTTAGCCTTATCTCTAGTTAACTATTTAACTTCATATCTAGTTAACTGTTTAACCTTATCTCTAGTTAACTATTTAACTTCTTCTAGTTAACTGTTTAACCTTATCTCTAGTTAACTGTTTAGCCTTATCTCTAGTTAACTGTTTAGCCTTATCTCTAGTTAACTGTTTAGCCTTATCTCTAGTTAACTATTTAACTTCATATCTAGTTAACTGTTTAGCTTTATCTCTAGTTAACTATTTAACTTCATATCTAGTTAACTGTTTAACCTTATCTCTAGTTAACTGTTTAGCCTTATCTCTAGTTAACTGTCTAGCCTTATCTCTAGTTAACTGTCTAGCCTTATCTCTAGTTAACTATTTAACTTCATATCTAGTTAACTGTTTAGCCTTATCTCTAGTTAACTATTTAACTTCATATCTAGTTAACTGTTTAGCCTTATCTCTAGTTAACTATTTAACTTCATATCTAGTTAACTGTTTAACCTTATCTCTAGTTAACTATTTAACTATATATCTAGTTAACTGTTTAGCCTTATCTCTAGTTAACTGTTTAGCCTTATCTCTAGTTAACTATTTAACTTCATATCTAGTTAACTGTTTAGCCTTATCTCTAGTTAACTATTTAACTTCATATCTAGTTAACTGTTTAGCCTTATCTCTAGTTAACTATTTAACTTCATATCTAGTTAACTGTTTAACCTTATCTCTAGTTAACTGTTTAACCTTATCTCTAGTTAACTGTTTAACTTCATATCTAGTTAACTGTTTAACCTTATCTCTAGTTAACTGTTTAACTTCATCTCTAGTTAACTGTTTAGCCTTATCTCTAGTTAACTGTTTAACCTTATCTCTAGTTAACTGTTTAATCTTATCTCTAGTTAACTGTTTAGCCTTATCTCTAGTTAACTATTTAACTTCATATCTTGTTAACTGTTTAGCCTTATCTCTAGTTAACTGTTTAACTTCATATCTAGTTAACTGTTTAGCCTTATCTCTAGTTAACTCTTTAGCCTTATCTCTAGTTAACTAGTTTACTATTTAACTTATCTCTAGTTAACTGTTTAACTTCATATCTAGTTAACTGTTTAACCTTATCTCTAGTTAACTGTTTAACTTCATATCTAGTTAACTGTTTAACCTTATCTCTAGTTAACTGTTTAGCCTTATCTCTAGTTAACTGTTTAACTTATCTCTAGTTAACTGTTTAGCCTTATCTCTAGTTAACTATTTAACTTCATATCTTGTTAACTGTTTAGCCTTATCTCTAGTTAACTGTTTAACTTCATATCTAGTTAACTGTTTAGCCTTATCTCTAGTTAACTATTTAACTTCATATCTAGTTAACTGTTTAACCTTATCTCTAGTTAACTGTTTAGCCTTATCTCTAGTTAACTGTTTAGCCTTATCTCTAGTTAACTATTTAACTTCATATCTAGTTAACTGTTTAACCTTATCTCTAGTTAACTATTTAACTATATATCTAGTTAACTGTTTAGCCTTATCTCTAGTTAACTGTTTAGCCTTATCTCTAGTTAACTGTTTAACTTCATATCTAGTTAACTGTTTAGCCTTATCTCTAGTTAACTATTTAACTTCATATCTAGTTAACTGTTTAGCCTTATCTCTAGTTAACTATTTAACTTCACATCTAGTTAACTATCTAGCCTTATCTCTAGTTAACTATTTAACTTCATATCTAGTTAACTGTTTAGCCTTATCTCTAGTTAACTATTTAACTTCATATCTAGTTAACTGTTTAGCCTTATCTCTAGTTAACTATTTAACTTCATATCTAGTTAACTGTTTAACCTTATCTCTAGTTAACTATTTAACTTCATATCTAGTTAACTATTTAACTTCATATCTAGTTAACTGTTTAACCTTATCTCTACTTAACTGTTTAGCCTTATCTCTAGTTAACTGTTTAACCTTATCTCTAGTTAACTGTTTAACTTCATATCTAGTTAACTGTTTAACCTTATCTCTAGTTAACTGTTTAACTTCACATCTGGTTAACTGTTTAGCCTTATCTCTAGTTAACTGTTTAACCTTATCTCTAGTTAACTGTCTAATCTTATCTCTAGTTAACTGTTTAGCCTTATCTCTAGTTAACTGTTTAGCCTTATCTCTAGTTAACTGTTTAACTTCATATCTTGTTAACTGTTTAGCCTTATCTCTAGTTAACTGTTTAACTTCATATCTAGTTAACTGTTTAGCCTTATCTCTAGTTAACTGTTTAACTTCATATCTAGTTAACTGTTTAGCCTTATCTCTAGTTAACTGTTTAACCTTATCTCTAGTTAACTGTTTAGCCTTATCTCTAGTTAACTGTTTAACCTTATCTCTAGTTAACTGTTTAGCCTTATCTCTGGTTAACTGTTTAACCTTATCTCTAGTTAACTGTTTAGCTTTATCTCTAATTAACTATTTAACTTCATATCTAGTTAACTGTTTAGCCTTATCTCTAGTTAACTGTTTAACTTCATATCTAGTTAACTGTTTAGCCTTATCTCTAGTTAACTGTTTAGCCTTATCTCTAGTTAACTCTTTAGCCTTATCTCTAGTTAACTATTTAACTTCATATCTAGTTAACTGTTTAACCTTATCTCTAGTTAACTATTTAACTTCATATCTAGTTAACTGTTTAACCTTATCTCTAGTTAACTGTTTAGCTTATCTCTAGTTAACTGTTTAGCCTTATCTCTAGTTAACTGTTTAGCCTCTCTCTAGTTAACTGTTTAGCCTTATCTCTAGTTAACTATTTAACTTCATATCTAGTTAACTGTTTAATCCTTATCTCTAGTTAACTATTTAACTTCATATCTAGTTAACTGTTTAACCTTATCTCTAGTTAACTGTTTAGCCTTATCTCTAGTTAACTGTTTAGCCTTATCTCTAGTTAACTGTTTAGCCTTATCTCTAGTTAACTATTTAACTTCATATCTAGTTAACTGTTTAGCTTTATCTCTAGTTAACTATTTAACTTCATATCTAGTTAACTGTTTAACCTTATCTCTAGTTAACTGTTTAGCCTTATCTCTAGTTAACTGTTTAGCCTTATCTCTAGTTAACTGTCTAGCCTTATCTCTAGTTAACTGTCTAGCCTTATCTCTAGTTAACTATTTAACTTCATATCTAGTTAACTGTTTAGCCTTATCTCTAGTTAACTATTTAACTTCATATCTAGTTAACTGTTTAGCCTTATCTCTAGTTAACTATTTAACTTCATATCTAGTTAACTGTTTAACCTTATCTCTAGTTAACTATTTAACTATATATCTAGTTAACTGTTTAGCCTTATCTCTAGTTAACTGTTTAGCCTTATCTCTAGTTAACTATTTAACTTCATATCTAGTTAACTGTTTAACCTTATCTCTACTTAACTGTTTAGCCTTATCTCTAGTTAACTGTTTAACCTTATCTCTAGTTAACTGTTTAACTTCATATCTAGTTAACTGTTTAACCTTATCTCTAGTTAACTGTTTAACTTCACATCTAGTTAACTGTTTAGCCTTATCTCTAGTTAACTGTTTAACCTTATCTCTAGTTAACTGTCTAATCTTATCTCTAGTTAACTGTTTAGCCTTATCTCTAGTTAACTGTTTAGCCTTATCTCTAGTTAACTATTTAACTTCATATCTTGTTAACTGTTTAACTTCATATCTTGTTAACTGTTTAGCCTTATCTCTAGTTAACTGTTTAACTTCATATCTAGTTAACTGTTTAGCCTTATCTCTAGTTAACTGTTTAACCTTATCTCTAGTTAACTGTTTAGCCTTATCTCTAGTTAACTGTTTAACCTTATCTCTAGTTAACTGTTTAGCTTTATCTCTAATTAACTATTTAACTTCATATCTAGTTAACTGTTTAGCCTTATCTCTAGTTAACTGTTTAACTTCATATCTAGTTAACTGTTTAACTTCATATCTAGTTAACTGTTTAGCCTTATCTCTAGTTAACTCTTTAGCCTTATCTCTAGTTAACTCTTTAGCCTTATCTCTAGTTAACTATTTAACTTCATATCTAGTTAACTGTTTAACTTTATCTCTTTAACTCTCTATCTAGTTAACTGTTTAATCTCTAGTTAACTGTTTAGCCTTATCTCTAGTTAACTGTTTAGCCTTATCTCTAGTTAACTGTTTAGCTTATCTCTAGTTAACTCTTTAGCCTTATCTCTAGTTAACTATTTAACTTCATATCTAGTTAACTGTTTAACCTTATCTCTAGTTAACTATTTAACTTCATATCTAGTTAACTGTTTAACCTTATCTCTAGTTAACTGTTTAGCCTTATCTCTAGTTAACTGTTTAGCCTTATCTCTAGTTAACTGTTTAGCCTTATCTCTAGTTAACTATTTAACTTCATATCTAGTTAACTGTTTAGCTTTATCTCTAGTTAACTATTTAACTTCTATCTAGTTAACTGTTTAACCTTATCTCTAGTTAACTGTTTAGCCTTATCTCTAGTTAACTGTTTAGCCTTATCTCTAGTTAACTGTTTAGCCTTATCTCTAGTTAACTATTTAACTTCATATCTAGTTAACTGTTTAGCCTTATCTCTAGTTAACTATTTAACTTCATAACTAGTTAACTGTTTAGCCTTATCTCTAGTTAACTATTTAACTTCATATCTAGTTAACTGTTTAACCTTATCTCTAGTTAACTATTTAACTATATATCTAGTTAACTGTTTAGCCTTATCTCTAGTTAACTGTTTAGCCTTATCTCTAGTTAACTATTTAACTTCATATCTAGTTAACTGTTTAGCCTTATCTCTAGTTAACTATTTAACTTCATATCTAGTTAACTGTTTAGCCTTATCTCTAGTTAACTATTTAACTTCACATCTAGTTAACTGTTTAGCCTTATCTCTAGTTAACTATTTAACTTCATATCTAGTTAACTGTTTAGCCTTATCTCTAGTTAACTATTTAACTTCATATCTAGTTAACTGTTTAGCCTTATCTCTAGTTAACTATTTAACTTCATATCTAGTTAACTGTTTAACCTTATCTCTAGTTAACTATTTAACTTCATATCTAGTTAACTATTTAACTTCATATCTAGTTAACTGTTTAACCTTATCTCTACTTAACTGTTTAGCCTTATCTCTAGTTAACTGTTTAACCTTATCTCTAGTTAACTGTTTAACTTCATATCTAGTTAACTGTTTAACCTTATCTCTAGTTAACTGTTTAACTTCACATCTGGTTAACTGTTTAGCCTTATCTCTAGTTAACTGTTTAACCTTATCTCTAGTTAACTGTTTAGCCTTATCTCTAGTTAACTGTTTAGCCTTATCTCTAGTTAACTGTTTAGCCTTATCTCTAGTTAACTATTTAACTTCATATCTAGTTAACTGTTTAGCCTTATCTCTAGTTAACTGTTTAACTTCATATCTAGTTAACTGTTTAGCCTTATCTCTAGTTAACTGTTTAACTTCATATCTAGTTAACTGTTTAGCCTTATCTCTAGTTAACTGTTTAACTTCATATCTAGTTAACTGTTTAGCCTTATCTCTAGTTAACTGTTTAACCTTATCTCTAGTTAACTGTTTAGCCTTATCTCTAGTTAACTGTTTAACCTTATCTCTAGTTAACTGTTTAGCCTGATCTCTAGTTAACTATTTAACTTCACATCTAGTTAACTATCTAGCCTTATCTCTAGTTAACTATTTAACTTCATATCTAGTTAACTGTTTAGCCTTATCTCTAGTTAACTATTTAACTTCATATCTAGTTAACTGTTTAGCCTTATCTCTAGTTAACTATTTAACTTCATATCTAGTTAACTGTTTAACCTTATCTCTAGTTAACTATTTAACTTCATATCTAGTTAACTATTTAACTTCATATCTAGTTAACTGTTTAACCTTATCTCTACTTAACTGTTTAGCCTTATCTCTAGTTAACTGTTTAACCTTATCTCTAGTTAACTGTTTAACTTCATATCTAGTTAACTGTTTAACCTTATCTCTCGTTAACTGTTTAACTTCACATCTGGTTAACTTTTTAGCCTTATCTCTAGTTAACTGTTTAACCTTATCTCTAGTTAACTGTTTAATCTTATCTCTAGTTAACTGTTTAGCCTTATCTCTAGTTAACTGTTTAGCCTTATCTCTAGTTAACTATTTAACTTCATATCTAGTTAACTGTTTAGCCTTATCTCTAGTTAACTGTTTAACTTCATATCTAGTTAACTGTTTAGCCTTATCTCTAGTTAACTGTTTAACTTCATATCTAGTTAACTGTTTAGCCTTATCTCTAGTTAACTGTTTAACTTCATATCTAGTTAACTGTTTAGCCTTATCTCTAGTTAACTGTTTAACCTTATCTCTAGTTAACTGTTTAGCCTTATCTCTAGTTAACTGTTTAACCTTATCTCTAGTTAACTGTTTAGCCTTATCTCTGGTTAACTGTTTAACCTTATCTCTAGTTAACTGTTTAGCTTTATCTCTAATTAACTATTTAACTTCATATCTAGTTAACTGTTTAGCCTTATCTCTAGTTAACTGTTTAACTTCATATCTAGTTAACTGTTTAGCCTTATCTCTAGTTAACTGTTTAGCCTTATCTCTAGTTAACTCTTTAGCCTTATCTCTAGTTAACTATTTAACTTCATATCTAGTTAACTGTTTAACCTTATCTCTAGTTAACTGTTTAACTTCATATCTAGTTAACTGTTTAACCTTATCTCTAGTTAACTGTTTAGCCTTATCTCTAGTTAACTGTTTAGCCTTATCTCTAGTTAACTGTTTAGCCTTATCTCTAGTTAACTATTTAACTTCATATCTAGTTAACTGTTTAGCCTTATCTCTAGTTAACTATTTAACTTCATATCTAGTTAACTGTTTAGCCTTATCTCTAGTTAACTATTTAACTTCATATCTAGTTAACTGTTTAACCTTATCTCTAGTTAACTATTTAACTATCTCTAGTTAACTGTTTAACTTATAGTTAACTGTTTAGCCTTATCTCTAGTTAACTGTTTAGCTTTATCTCTAGTTAACTGTTTAGCCTTATCTCTAGTTAACTGTTTATCTCTAGTTAACTGTTTAGCCTTATCTCTAGTTAACTGTTTAGCCTTATCTCTAGTTAACTGTCTAGCCTTATCTCTAGTTAACTATTTAACTTCATATCTAGTTAACTGTTTAGCCTTATCTCTAGTTAACTATTTAACTTCATAACTAGTTAACTGTTTAGCTCTTTATCTCTAGTTAACTATTTAACTTCATATCTAGTTAACTGTTTAACCTTATCTCTAGTTAACTATTTAACTATATATCTAGTTAACTGTTTAGCCTTATCTCTAGTTAACTGTTTAGCCTTATCTCTAGTTAACTATTTAACTTCATATCTAGTTAACTGTCTAGCCTTATCTCTAGTTAACTATTTAACTTCATATCTAGTTAACTGTTTAGCCTGATCTCTAGTTAACTATTTAACTTCACATCTAGTTAACTATCTAGCCTTATCTCTAGTTAACTATTTAACTTCATATCTAGTTAACTGTTTAGCCTTATCTCTAGTTAACTATTTAACTTCATATCTAGTTAACTGTTTAGCCTTATCTCTAGTTAACTATTTAACTTCATATCTAGTTAACTGTTTAACCTTATCTCTAGTTAACTATTTAACTTCATATCTAGTTAACTATTTAACTTCATATCTAGTTAACTGTTTAACCTTATCTCTACTTAACTGTTTAGCCTTATCTCTAGTTAACTGTTTAACCTTATCTCTAGTTAACTGTTTAACTTCATATCTAGTTAACTGTTTAACCTTATCTCTCGTTAACTGTTTAACTTCACATCTGGTTAACTGTTTAGCCTTATCTCTAGTTAACTGTTTAACCTTATCTCTAGTTAACTGTTTAGCCTTATCTCTAGTTAACTGTTTAGCCTTATCTCTAGTTAACTATTTAACTTCATATCTTGTTAACTGTTTAGCCTTATCTCTAGTTAACTGTTTAACTTCATATCTTGTTAACTGTTTAGCCTTATCTCTAGTTAACTGTTTAACTTCATATCTAGTTAACTGTTTAGCCTTATCTCTAGTTAACTGTTTAACTTCATATCTAGTTAACTGTTTAGCCTTATCTCTAGTTAACTGTTTAACCTTATCTCTAGTTAACTGTTTAGACTTATCTCTAGTTAACTGTTTAACCTTATCTCTAGTTAACTGTTTAGCCTGATCTCTAGTTAACTATTTAACTTCACATCTAGTTAACTGTCTAGCCTTATCTCTAGTTAACTATTTAACTTCATATCTAGTTAACTGTTTAGCCTTATCTCTAGTTAACTATTTAACTTCATATCTAGTTAACTGTTTAGCCTTATCTCTAGTTAACTATTTAACTTCATATCTAGTTAACTGTTTAACCTTATCTCTAGTTAACTATTTAACTTCATATCTAGTTAACTATTTAACTTCATATCTAGTTAACTGTTTAACCTTATCTCTACTTAACTGTTTAGCCTTATCTCTAGTTAACTGTTTAACCTTATCTCTAGTTAACTGTTTAACTTCATATCTAGTTAACTGTTTAACCTTATCTCTAGTTAACTGTTTAACTTCATCTCTAGTTAACTGTTTAGCCTTATCTCTAGTTAACTGTTTAACCTTATCTCTAGTTAACTGTTTAACCTTATCTCTAGTTAACTGTCTAATCTTATCTCTAGTTAACTGTTTAGCCTTATCTCTAGTTAACTGTTTAGCCTTATCTCTAGTTAACTATTTAACTTCATATCTAGTTAACTGTTTAGCCTTATCTCTAGTTAACTGTTTAACTTCATATCTAGTTAACTGTTTAACCTTATCTCTAGTTAACTGTTTAGCCTTATCTCTAGTTAACTGTTTAGCCTTATCTCTAGTTAACTGTTTAGCCTTATCTCTAGTTAACTGTTTAACCTTATCTCTAGTTAACTGTTTAGCTTTATCTCTAATTAACTATTTAACTTCATATCTAGTTAACTGTTTAGCCTTATCTCTAGTTAACTGTTTAACTTCATATCTAGTTAACTGTTTAGCCTTATCTCTAGTTAACTGTTTAGCCTTATCTCTAGTTAACTCTTTAGCCTTATCTCTAGTTAACTATTTAACTTCATATCTAGTTAACTGTTTAACCTTATCTCTAGTTAACTGTTTAACTTCATATCTAGTTAACTGTTTAACCTTATCTCTAGTTAACTGTTTAGCCTTATCTCTAGTTAACTGTTTAGCCTTATCTCTAGTTAACTGTTTAGCCTTATCTCTAGTTAACTGTTTAGCCTTATCTCTAGTTAACTATTTAACTTCATATCTAGTTAACTGTTTAGCTTTATCTCTAGTTAACTGTTTAGCCTTATCTCTAGTTAACTATTTAACTTCATATCTAGTTAACTGTTTAACCTTATCTCTAGTTAACTATTTAACTTCATATCTAGTTAACTGTTTAACCTTATCTCTAGTTAACTGTTTAGCCTTATCTCTAGTTAACTGTTTAGCCTTATCTCTAGTTAACTGTTTAGCCTTATCTCTAGTTAACTATTTAACTTCATATCTAGTTAACTGTTTAGCCTTATCTCTAGTTAACTATTTAACTTCATATCTAGTTAACTGTTTAGCCTTATCTCTAGTTAACTATTTAACTTCATATCTAGTTAACTGTTTAACCTTATCTCTAGTTAACTATTTAACTATATATCTAGTTAACTGTTTAGCCTTATCTCTAGTTAACTGTTTAGCCTTATCTCTAGTTAACTATTTAACTTCATATCTAGTTAACTGTCTAGCCTTATCTCTAGTTAACTATTTAACTTCATATCTAGTTAACTGTTTAGCCTGATCTCTAGTTAACTATTTAACTTCACATCTAGTTAACTGTTTAGCCTTATCTCTAGTTAACTATTTAACTTCATATCTAGTTAACTGTTTAGCCTTATCTCTAGTTAACTATTTAACTTCATATCTAGTTAACTGTTTAGCCTTATCTCTAGTTAACTATTTAACTTCATATCTAGTTAACTGTTTAACCTTATCTCTAGTTAACTATTTAACTTCATATCTAGTTAACTATTTAACTTCATATCTAGTTAACTGTTTAACCTTATCTCTACTTAACTGTTTAGCCTTATCTCTAGTTAACTGTTTAACCTTATCTCTAGTTAACTGTTTAACTTCATATCTAGTTAACTGTTTAACCTTATCTCTAGTTAACTGTTTAACTTCACATCTGGTTAACTGTTTAGCCTTATCTCTAGTTAACTGTTTAACCTTATCTCTAGTTAACTGTTTAGCCTTATCTCTAGTTAACTGTTTAGCCTTATCTCTAGTTAACTATTTAACTTCATATCTAGTTAACTGTTTAGCCTTATCTCTAGTTAACTGTTTAACTTCATATCTTGTTAACTGTTTAGCCTTATCTCTAGTTAACTGTTTAACTTCATATCTAGTTAACTGTTTAGCCTTATCTCTAGTTAACTGTTTAACTTCATATCTAGTTAACTGTTTAGCCTTATCTCTAGTTAACTGTTTAACCTTATCTCTAGTTAACTGTTTAGACTTATCTCTAGTTAACTGTTTAGACTTATCTCTAGTTAACTGTTTAACCTTATCTCTAGTTAACTGTTTAGCCTGATCTCTAGTTAACTATTTAACTTCACATCTAGTTAACTGTTTAGCCTTATCTCTAGTTAACTATTTAACTTCATATCTAGTTAACTGTTTAGCCTTATCTCTAGTTAACTATTTAACTTCATATCTAGTTAACTGTTTAGCCTTATCTCTAGTTAACTATTTAACTTCATATCTAGTTAACTGTTTAACCTTATCTCTAGTTAACTATTTAACTTCATATCTAGTTAACTATTTAACTTCATATCTAGTTAACTGTTTAACCTTATCTCTACTTAACTGTTTAGCCTTATCTCTAGTTAACTGTTTAACCTTATCTCTAGTTAACTGTTTAACTTCATATCTAGTTAACTGTTTAACCTTATCTCTCGTTAACTGTTTAACTTCACATCTGGTTAACTTTTTAGCCTTATCTCTAGTTAACTGTTTAACCTTATCTCTAGTTAACTGTCTAATCTTATCTCTAGTTAACTGTTTAGCCTTATCTCTAGTTAACTGTTTAGCCTTATCTCTAGTTAACTATTTAACTTCATATCTTGTTAACTGTTTAGCCTTATCTCTAGTTAACTGTTTAACTTCATATCTAGTTAACTGTTTAGCCTTATCTCTAGTTAACTGTTTAACTTCATATCTAGTTAACTGTTTAGCCTTATCTCTAGTTAACTGTTTAACTTCATATCTAGTTAACTGTTTAGCCTTATCTCTAGTTAACTGTTTAACCTTATCTCTAGTTAACTGTTTAGCCTTATCTCTAGTTAACTGTTTAACCTTATCTCTAGTTAACTGTTTAGCCTTATCTCTAGTTAACTGTTTAACCTTATCTCTAGTTAACTGTTTAGCTTTATCTCTAATTAACTATTTAACTTCATATCTAGTTAACTGTTTAGCCTTATCTCTAGTTAACTGTTTAACTTCATATCTAGTTAACTGTTTAGCCTTATCTCTAGTTAACTGTTTAGCCTTATCTCTAGTTAACTCTTTAGCCTTATCTCTAGTTAACTATTTAACTTCATATCTAGTTAACTGTTTAACCTTATCTCTAGTTAACTATTTAACTTCATATCTAGTTAACTGTTTAACTCTAGTTAACTTATCTCTAGTTAACTGTTTAGCCTTATCTCTAGTTAACTGTTTAGCCTTATCTCTAGTTAACTGTTTAGCCTTATCTCTAGTTAACTATTTAACTTCATATCTAGTTAACTGTTTAGCCTTTCTAGTTATCTCTAGTTAACTATTTAACTTCATATCTAGTTAACTGTTTAGCCTTATCTCTAGTTAACTATTTAACTTCATATCTAGTTAACTGTTTAACCTTATCTCTAGTTAACTATTTAACTTCATATCTAGTTAACTGTTTAACCTTATCTCTAGTTAACTGTTTAGCCTTATCTCTAGTTAACTGTCTAGTTTTATCTCTAGTTAACTGTCTAGCCTTATCTCTAGTTAACTATTTAACTTCATATCTAGTTAACTGTTTAGCTTTTATCTCTAGTTAACTATTTAACTTCATAACTAGTTAACTGTTTAGCCTTATCTCTAGTTAACTATTTAACTTCATATCTAGTTAACTGTTTAACCTTATCTCTAGTTAACTATTTAACTATATATCTAGTTAACTGTTTAGCCTTATCTCTAGTTAACTATTTAACTTCATATCTAGTTAACTGTTTAGCCTTATCTCTAGTTAACTATTTAACTTCATATCTAGTTAACTGTTTAGCCTTATCTCTAGTTAACTATTTAACTTCACATCTAGTTAACTGTTTAGCCTTATCTCTAGTTAACTATTTAACTTCATATCTAGTTAACTGTTTAGCCTTATCTCTAGTTAACTATTTAACTTCATATCTAGTTAACTGTTTAACCTTATCTCTAGTTAACTATTTAACTTCATATCTAGTTAACTATTTAACTTCATATCTAGTTAACTGTTTAACCTTATCTCTACTTAACTGTTTAGCCTTATCTCTAGTTAACTGTTTAACCTTATCTCTAGTTAACTGTTTAACTTCATATCTAGTTAACTGTTTAACCTTATCTCTCGTTAACTGTTTAACTTCACATCTAGTTAACTGTTTAGCCTTATCTCTAGTTAACTGTTTAACCTTATCTCTAGTTAACTGTTTAGCCTTATCTCTAGTTAACTGTTTAGCCTTATCTCTAGTTAACTATTTAACTTCATATCTTGTTAACTGTTTAGCCTTATCTCTAGTTAACTGTTTAACTTCATATCTTGTTAACTGTTTAGCCTTATCTCTAGTTAACTGTTTAACTTCATATCTAGTTAACTGTTTAGCCTTATCTCTAGTTAACTGTTTAACTTCATATCTAGTTAACTGTTTAGCCTTATCTCTAGTTAACTGTTTAACCTTATCTCTAGTTAACTGTTTAGACTTATCTCTAGTTAACTGTTTAACCTTATCTCTAGTTAACTGTTTAGCCTGATCTCTAGTTAACTATTTAACTTCACATCTAGTTAACTATCTAGCCTTATCTCTAGTTAACTATTTAACTTCATATCTAGTTAACTGTTTAGCCTTATCTCTAGTTAACTATTTAACTTCATATCTAGTTAACTGTTTAGCCTTATCTCTAGTTAACTATTTAACTTCATATCTAGTTAACTGTTTAACCTTATCTCTAGTTAACTATTTAACTTCATATCTAGTTAACTATTTAACTTCATATCTAGTTAACTGTTTAGCCTTATCTCTAGTTAACTGTTTAACTTCATATCTAGTTAACTGTTTAGCCTTATCTCTAGTTAACTGTTTAACTTCATATCTAGTTAACTGTTTAGCCTTATCTCTAGTTACCGGTTAACCTTATCTCTAGTTAACTGTTTAGCCTTAATTCTAGTTAACTGTTCAGCCTTAATTCTAGTTAACTGTTCAGCCTTATCTCTAGTTAACTATTTAACTTCATATCTAGTTAACTATTTAACTTCATATCTAGTTAACTGTTTAGCCTTATCTCTAGTTAACTGTTTAGCCTTATCTCTAGTTAACTGTTTAGCCTTATCTCTAGTTAACTGTTTAGCCTTATCTCTAGTTAACTGTTCAGCCTTATCTCTAGTTAACTGTTTAACCTTATCTCTAGTTAGCTGTTGATCCTCACCTCTTTTTAACTGTAACTTTATTTCTGGGTAACTGTTTAGCTTTATCTCTTCTCAACTGGTTAACTATTTAGCTTTTTCTCTTTTCAACTGTTTAACTTTGTCTCTGGTTAACTATTTAACCTCACCTTTTTTAACTATTTAATTTCATCTCTGGTTAACTTTAACTTCACCTCTTAACTGTTTAACTTCATCTCTTGTTAACTGTTTGGCTTCATTTCTGGTTACCTATTTAACTTTATCTATGGTTAACTGTTTACCTTCACCTCTTCTTAACTCTTTAACTTCACTCTTTTTAACTGTTTAACTTCATCTCTGGGTTGCTGTTTAATTTCACCTCTTCTTAACTGTTTAACTTCATTTCTTATTAGCTGTTAAATTTCATCTCTGGTTAACTGTTTCACTTTATATCTTTTAAACTGTTTAACCTCATTTCTGGTTAACTGTTTAACTTCATCTGGTTAATTGTTTCACTTTTTCTATTTTTAACTGTTTAACTTTGCCTCTTTTTAACTATTTAGCTTCATCTCTTGTTAACTGTTTAGCTTCTTCTCTTGTTAATTGTTTAACTTCATCTCTTATTAGCTGTTTAGTTTCATCTCTGGTTAGCTGTTTTGTTTCATTCTCTTGTTAACTGTTTAACTTCACCTCATGGTATTGTTTCATAATTAAGAGCGTAAAGTTGTCTAGCTATGTATAATTTTACTCTCTTCAAACATTTGTATTTATAGTGACACACTGTGTGAAAGATCTATTTATAAAAGGGTGATAGCAACAAAACCTTCACACCTAAAGGCTGAATTGTTTTTATAGTGACACACTGTGTGAAAGATGTATTTATAAAAGGGTGATAGCAACAAAACCTTCACACCTAAAGGCTGAATTGTTTTTATAGTGACACACTGTGTGAAAGATGTATTTATAAAGGGTGATAGCAACAACACCTTCACACCTAAAGGCTGAATTGGTTGATATTTTCATTCAACTGGCTAATGAGATGTAATTTAACTCACAACTAAAGTTAAAAAACTTGTTACACTATTCTGTCTTGTATAGTTTCTAGTTGTGTGTTTCTTACAAAACCTGAATATGTTGTCAGAGCCCAAATATGGTACAGTTTTCTGTAAAACTTGATAAGTTATTTCTAATTTTTTTGGTGAGTATTTAATGACAGAGATATCTCAACTTTTCTTTTGTGTATTGTAAAAATATTAACTTGAAAACATGAAAATAAACATAGTGTTTTTGTAAACTGTGAGATTCTATTCTTTCATTTACCTACTAATAAAAGAATCATATTGGACACCATGCATTAGGGTTATTCAGGTTTTTATTGTTCAATGATAGAGAGTTACAGTTCTTTCTTTCTGTTCCAGGAGAATTCCACCTTGTTTAACTCTTTATGTTTGTCCTTCATCAGAAAAAGGTAAGCAAATATATTTGATTTTTTTCATGAGTTCCTCAGATCAAGAAAGTATTTTAAAATAATTAATCTCAAGCATAAATTGAAACAAAACACAATCTATTTCAACAAATATCTTTCTGAATGAGGTTTAGGCTTTAGAAATTTTGTGTTCATTTGTTATTTGGTGTAAAATCTATATTTCACTTTAAAGTCTTCTTAAAATATTAAATTTAAATAGTTAAGATACATTGGTAGAGCCAAGGTTGATGTCTCAGTGTTCACTTGTTGAAGTCAGTTTTCACCTATAAAAGACACCTGGAGATTCAAAGTTAGTGTCCTACTGACACAAAAACATGCTCTGCACTTCAGGACTTTGGGTGAGTTATAAGAGTAACTGTGAAATAGTAATAGGTCAGTCACTGGTGGTGGGAACTGTTGTTAAATCAACATTTTCTAGATTGCCTTTTCAGCAGCTTCATTCAAAAAGTCCAAAACAAACACTTAACAATTTTTGAATAATGCATCACTGGTTGGTCTGTTGTTTGCTATAACCCTGAATGTAACTTCACAAAGTTTGTTAAGCTTCTAGTAAACATTCCAATTATGTCACACACCAAGGTTCAGAACTTTCCATAAAGAATTTTTACTAAAGATTTGTCTGTGAATTTACTGACTTAGTTTAAGTGCAAGGTAATTTTCATGTTAAGATTAAAAATACTTTTCTAGTAGTAATTGCTCCTAAAGATTTTTTTTTATCAATACAACTTTATACATTGTGTTTTATTTTCTGTACCCTGACACTCATCATAGTGAAATTATCTGTAGGTAAATTATTGTCTCTACCCTGACACTCATTGTAGTGAAATTATATGTAGGTAAATTATTGTCTCTACCCTAACACTGTATAAAATATATATCAATAAATAAAAACAAGAAATGTACCTCTTATATGCCAACTTCTACTCCAAAACCCCTTTTGCTACTTATTTTGTACCCCATGTTAGTTCCTTCATAAGAAGAAAGATTGTTGTTACAAAAAGAAGTTTTCATTTCCAGACACAAACAATAATTCAGTGAACTAAAACTACTGTAATTTATATGGCTTTCTAACTGCTCTACAAATAGGTAATAACTTTGTTAACAAAATTTCCTTAGAAAATGGTCAATTTTACAAATAAACATCATAACCACACAGTTCAGACAGTGGACAACTAAACATCATAACTACACAGTTCAGACAGTGGTCAACTAAACATTGTAACCACACAGTTCAGACAGTGGTCAATGAAACATCATAACCACACAGTTCAGACAGTGGTCAATGAAACACCATAACCACACAGTTCAGACAGTGGTCAATGAAACACCATAGCTACATGGTTCAGACAGTGATCTTGCCATCACTTATAAACATTCCATTGATAATTATGCATGAACAAATAAGTAATTTGAATAGAATGAAGAAATGGAGGGGGGCTGCTGTGATGGTGGTAACAAATGTGCTTATTTTCAAATATCAATGTAATGGAAGATTATAATACTAAATTCAATATCTGTATTTGTTGTTTTTAATATCCTGCAGCCCATGTAAGGAAAGATAGAAAGTTTAAATGTATGATATAGAAGTGAATATCCTCAATAGATATACTTATTTAATTAACAAGACTACAAAATAAACTATTTTATGAAACCAAGTTAACTGACATAACACAATAGTTAAATTAAATTTTGAAAGGTCAACATTTGACCACATTTATGTGTGTGGTGTTAAGTCATCCAGGCTACATAGTTTCTATATTATTAACTCAGATTCTAATGTATCTTATTTTCAGTTTTTCGTGCCATCTTCCTCGATAATCTAACAGTAGCAGACTTGGTTGTACAACTCAGTACAGTATTCGACTTGTCTCTCCAGAACCAGGTTACACTATGCTGTTCTGGACCATCAGACATCAAAGTATTACTCACGGATGAGGTATGTATATTTATATATGCAAAAACACGACTTGGAATATCACACTTGACAGGATACAATACTTGTCTCGTGTGTAAGACTTGGAATATCACACTTGACTGGATACAAAATTTGTCTCATGTGTAAGACTTGAAATATCACACTTGACAGGATACAATACTTGTGTCTTGTAAGACTTGGAATGTCACACTTGACAGGATACAATACTTATCTCATGTCTAAGTCCTGGGATATCAAACCTATCTGAATACAATGCTTGTGTCTTCTATAA